>NC_056744.1:772056052-772158552 GCF_019279795.1 Protopterus annectens
ACAGAGCAAAGGGGAAAGCAAGGCAATGAAACCCACACAGAGCAAGGGGGAGAGCAAGGCAATGAATCACACACAGTGCAAGGGGGAGAGCAAGGCAAAGAAACTCACACAGAGCAAGGGGGAGACCAAGGCAATGAATCACACATGGTGCAAGGGGGAGAGCAAGGCAATGAAACTCACACAGAGCAAGGGGGAGAGCAAGGCAATGAAATCCACACAGAGCAAGGGGGAGAGCAAGGCAACGAAACCCACACAGAGCAAGGGTAGAGCAAGGCAATCAAACTCACATAGAGCAAGGGGGAGAGCAAGGCAATGAAACTCATACAGAGCAAGGGGAGAGCAAGGCAATGAAACTTACACAGAGCAAGGGTAGAGCAAGGCAATGAAACTCCCACAGAGCAAAGGGAAAAGCAAGGCAATGAAACCCACACAGAGCAAGGGGGAGAGCAAGGCAATGAATCACACACGGTGCAAGGGGGAGAGCAAGGCAATGAAACTCACACAGAGCAAGGGGGAGACCAAGGCAATGAATCACACATGGTGCAAGGGGGAGAGCAAGGCAATGAAACTCACATAGAGCAAGGGGGAGAGCAAGGCAATGAAACTCATACAGAGCAAGGGGAGAGCAAGGCAATGAAACTTACACAGAGCAAGGGTAGAGCAAGGCAATGAAACTCCCACAGAGCAAAGGGGAGAGCAAGGCAATGAAACTCACACAGAGCAAGGGTAGAGCAAGGCAATGAAACTCACATAGAGCAAGGGGGAGAGCAAGGCAATGAATCTTACATGGTGCAAGAGGGAGAGCAAGGCAATGAAACTCACACAAAGCAAGGGTTGAGCAAGGTAATGAAACTCACATGGAGCAAGGGGGAGAGCAAAGCAATGAAACTCATACAGAGCAAGGGTAGAGCAAGGCAATGAAACTTACACAGAGCAAGGGTAGAGCAAGGCAATGAAACCCACACAGAGCAAGGGGAGAGCAAGGCAATGAAACTCACACAGAGCAAGGGGGAGAGCAAGGCAATGAAACTCACACAGAGCAAGGGGGAGAGCAAGGCAATGAATCTCACATGGTGCAAGAGGGAGAGCAAGGCAATGAAACTCACACAAAGCAAGGGTTGAGCAAGGCAATGAAACCCACACAGAGCAAGGGTAGAGCAAGGCAATGAAACTCCCACAGAGCAAGGGGGAGAGCAAGGCAATGAAACTCACACAGAGCAAGGGGGAGAACAAGGCAATGAAACTCCCACAGAGCAAGGGGGAGAGCAAGGCAATGAAACCCACACAGAGCAAGGGGGAGAGTAAGGCAATGAAACTCACATAGAGCAAGGGGGAGAGCAAGGCAATGAAACTCCCACAGAGCAAAGGGGAAAGCAAGGCAATGAAACTCACACAGAGCAAGGGGGAGAGCAAGGCAATGAAACTCACACAGAGCAAGGGGGAGAGCAAGGCAATGAAACTCACACAGAGCAAGGGGGTGAGCAAGGCAATGAAACCCACACAGAGCAAGGGGGAGAGCAAGGCAATGAAACTCACACAGAGCAAGGGTAGAGCAAGGCAATGAAACTCCCACAAAGCAAGGGGGAGAGCAAGGCAATGAATCTCACACAAAGCAAGGGTAGAGCAAGGCAATGAAACTCCCACAAAGCAAGGGGGAGAGCAAGGCAATGAATCTCACACAAAGCAAGGGTAGAGCAAGGCAATGAAACTCCCACAGAGCAAGGGGGAGAGTAAGTCAATGAAACACACAGAGCAAGGGGAAGAGCAAGGCAATGAAACTCACACAGAGCAAGGGGGAGAGCAAGGCAATGAATCTCACACAAAGCAAGGGTAGAGCAAGGCAATGAAACTCCCACAGAGCAAGGGGGAGAGTAAGTCAATGAAACACACAGAGTAAGGGTAGAGCAAGGCAATGAAACTCACACAGAACTTCAGAACCCAAACCAGATGGTGGAAGGTGGCATAGAGATCACAAATGAAGACATCATTCAGTTATGCAATGACAGTTAAAGGCTCCTGTCTGTTATCAGATACATGACTCTGTGATAAAGCAACTTGAAACACAACACTGTAACAGACACAATATAGGAGACAATGAACTGACAGGAACTTGTAAAGCAAAATCTGAAGTTATATTTAGTTCAATGCATAAATATACACAAAAACTGAGAAAAAAGGAAAGGTACTTGAGTGAGGACCCTTAGCAAAGTAAATACATCCTAGCACTGTGGTGCAGAGGAATAAAGCCCTTACTGTGCCCTAGATGAACTATGTTTGACCGGCAGCTCAAACACTGGAAGGTTCAGGTGGGTGAGGATGAGTTGGAGGCCAGCACCTGCTTGGCCATCATAGTGAGCTCAGGTCTTTGAACTGTATACTGCTTGGTCAAGAGCTTGAGCATGTGAGGAAGCATGGATGCACCTCCTGAAGGCAGCCACTGTGGAGCTTGCAAGGCTTCCACAGGATGGCAGGGGTTAGGGTACATCCCCCTGCAGCAGTATAGCACTGGTCTAATATCCTTAGTCTCCTCACTGGCCCTTGATGTGGGTCAGGATGTGCAGATGGCAGCTAATGGTCATCTGAGTGAAAATAAAAGAAAAAAGAACAAAATAAGTATAGAAAGTGATATAAGCATGAGAAAACAAGAGTTTAAAAACTGTTTCTGCTGGTGTAAAACTGAGAATGCAAGTAAAGGTGGACTCCAAACAATGGGAATCTATAATGCCAAAAAAGTAAAACTGAAAACAAATTATGTTCTGGCAAGCACTTTGCAAAGAGAGAAAAACTTAAGAGGACAGAGCACTCAAGAAGCCTGGACTGAAATCAGAGATAATAAAATAAAAGGTGATATATATATATATATATATATATATATATATATATATATATATATATATATATATATAAAATTTAGAGTGAGCTTTTCAGGAAAAGACATAGAAGAAGAGGCATCACCAGTGTTTTGGGGAGAAGAAGCTACACCGTTAGTCTTGAAGCAGTTCAATGAAAAAAAAAACAAACATAAGTTAGTGTACTTACAGGTAAGACATGTAAAGATTAAAAATGCAGAATGGTAAGATGATATTATAAGGAGAGCGAGACCATAACTAAGGTTCTACAGGAAGAGAGTGAACAAATTAAAATGAGGGACTATGTGAAGAAGCTGAACTTCAGATTAATGTTTGATTGTGCATACAATGGAGATGGTTTTTGTAAACTGAGTATTTATAACCCTCCATTAAGATAAGAATAAGAAGTGCTTTTAATGACTAAATTGCTAGATATGTTTAACAATCAGCCAAATTATAGGTATTATAATATGACTGCACAAGAAAATGAAGTGTTTAAAAGTTTTAATTACTAAGGCCGACAAAGGAGGGGCATTAGTTTTGATGAATAGACATGAGTATGATGTTAAAAATGTGCAGTCTGTCATCTGATTTTATGGATTCTTTTATGGATGTGAATTGAGGAATGGATTTATACAAATAGAATTATGGACACTGTTAGAAAATATTTGAGAATAGATAATCCAAAGCTCAGCCATATTTTTGATTTATCAAAAATTCATAAGGATTTAGACGATCCGCTACTTAGGCCGATAGTTTCAAGTGTGAAAAGTAAAACAGAAGCCTTGGCTATCTTTGTGGTTAGGCATTTGCAGAGAGCTGTTGAGCTTAGTGAAACATATATTAAAGATACCTTTGATTTTAAGAAGAAAATAAAACAATTAAAAGTTTCAAAAGATGATTTATTGGTAACATTGGACATCCAGTCCTTATATACAGTGATACCCAATAAAGAAGGATTGGATACAGTAAGATTTGAATTATTGAATTCCAAGTTATTTTCAAAAAACACGGCTGGGCTTTTAATGGAAGTTTTAGACTTAATATTAAGTTATAATTTTTTTTTAATCTAATGGTTGTGTTTATCATCAAATTCATGTGATGGGGGCTGCTATGGTCCCAGGTTATGCCAACCTGTTTATGCAAGGTCAGGAAAGAGTCAATATTTTAAGTAGTAAATTCTCTGTGAATATACTGTTTTTCAAATGAATTATTAATGATGCCTTTTTTGTGTGGAGGGGTGATGAAAGAGGTTTAAAAGGATTTTTTGATTATTTAAATAGTATTAATTCTTTTTTACATTTTACAGGGGAATTCAGCAGTGACAATATTATTTTTTTATTTGTAACAGTAATAAAAGATGAAGGAAGATTATTCACCAAAATGTATAAGAAAGATGTTTAGAACAATTCATATTTGCATTACAGTAGTATGCACTCCAAAAAACTTAAAGAAAACATTGTCAAGGGTCAGCTGATGCGTATTAACAGGTTGACCAACAGGGACATTGATTCTTATGATGAAAGTGTAGTTATTTGTGAAAAATTTCTCAGTAGAGGTTATCCTGAAGGAGTTGTTAGAAATTCTTTTTTTTGCTGTCAATGAAATGAGACAGCAAAATAGAATTTCAGGTAGCATAGGGAGAAATAAGAATAAGGGCTATAACATTTCAATGCAGATTAGTAACAGCGTAGAAGGTGCTGCTATTAAAAGTATTATTAAAAATAATTGGAAAATAATAGAAAGTTGTCCTGAACTTAAGGATAAGGTGGGAGATCAACTCTTATTTATTTACAAAAGAGGTAAAAGTTTTAATATTTTTTTTCAAGCTAAGCTCACTAAACCAATTACAGTTAATAATACGAATAAAATAAGTATGTTTAAGTGTTTTTACTGTAGTGTATGTGATTATTTGTTGATTGGGGAGAATGAGGTGAATATTAATGGTTTTAAAGTTAAATTAAAAGGTAATTTTACATGCAAAAGTAGATATGTGGTATATTTAGTTATGTGCCAATCTTGTCCCTCTTTTTATGTAGGACGTACCAGAAGAGAGCTTTCTAAACACATTTATGAACACAAACATGCAGCAGAATTGGGTGATGTTAAAAATGCTTTGGCCAAGCATTATAAAGCTAGTTCATGTTTGGTACATTTTAAATTTTTAGTATTAGAGGAAATTGCTAATTATGACAAAAGCTTTGATGCTGAAGAAGAGCTGGGCTGGCGTGAGTATCTTTGGCAGGTGAGGCTAAATGCCTGCTTCCCACCTGGCTTGAATAATAGGGATGATTTTATAGCTTATTTAAAAATAAAGGGACTTAAATATTGATGAAATACTCCCTTTGTCATATGACTTATTTTCGTGATGTGATTGGTGCTTGGAAAATTTAAATATGATGTATGTTATGAGAATTATTCAGTCTGAGGAAGTCATTAATATTGATGAAAGCGTTTACTGTTTAATGTCATTATCATTTATTCCTTTTATTAAACTTCTTTGGGTTATTTTTGCCATCTTTTTAGTTTTTGTTCTATATATATATATATATATATATATATATATATATATATATATTTTTTTTTTTTTTTTTTAGAGCGACCTTTTCAGGAAAAGACATAGAAGAAGCGGCATCGCCAGTGTTTTGGAGAGAAGATGCTACATTTTCAGTATTGAAGCAGTTCAATGAAAAAAAACAAACATAAGTTAGTGTACATACAGGTAAGCCATGTAAAGATTAAAAATGCAGAATGGTAAGATGATATTTTAAGTAGAGCGAGAGAGAGAACATAACTAAGGGTTTTACAGGAAGAGACTGAACAAAATACTCCCATTACTTATTACCTTTGTTATGAGAAAAAAGATGATTTTTATATGGCATTATTAAAGAAAAATAAGAACATCTACATCAGTTATTACTACCAAATAATTACTGGATGTTAGTAGTGAAGCTATGTCACAGTCATGTATTCAGAGCATGCATTAGGATGGTCAAAACTAAGGCAAGATAGATTTCACTGTCCAGGCGTAATGAAAGAGATATAGAACTTTTGTGTTTCTTATCCAAACTGGATATAAAAATCTCTTGATACCAAAACCTGTCAGAGAGCTAAACTGTTAGAAAATAACATCCAGACAACACCTGGAATGAAGGTTAGACTGAGACCTTAGAGATCATTGGAGTTGCAAAAACAGTTGGCAAGGGAAGAAGATCAAAAACTGCTTGCACTAGACTCAAAAGAAGAGTCACAGTGTCTGATGGACTTTCTAGGTTCTGTAATGTCTTTAGGAAACTGAATAGCATTTCAAAGTTTAATACCTCTCCAGTGCTCAAAGATGATGAGCTGATAGAGAACCTAGGAAAAGCCAGACACTTGGCAACAAGTGACTTGATGAAAAGATAATGGCAGATACCACTTACCCATTTTGCCAAAGAAAACACAACTTTTGTAACCCAGATGGTCTATTTCAGTATGCAGTGTTAACATACGAACTGCAAGGCTCCCTACCCATACACCCTTCAGAGACTGATGGATAAAATATTGTAGCCCCAATCATAATGGTCATACCTAAACATCATGGTAATTCATTCACTGGAGATGGAGTCTCACTTACCAAAAGTGCAGGCTAGAATCTATACAACAGGTAGGCCTGACTATGAATGCTAAGACAAATAAACTGGTATGGTAGAAGCTAAGTATTTCGGATATTTTATATGAAAAGGTCTGGTAAGAAACAAATATAGAAATAGAAACCATAAAAATTTGACTGTATCTTCTACTAAGAGACAAGTGAAGCTTTTCCTCAGGCTAGTTTGGTACTACAGAAAGTCTGTAGCTAATTTGTATCTATTGCCCATCCTTCAGATCTCAGAAGAGGGAAAGTTCCCGTCAAGGTGCCTTGGGCTCTTCAAGCAGACAGACTACTTAATGAATTCAAAAGAACCCTATGTTGATATATTGTGTTAGTGACTCCTATTTTTCTAAAGAGTTTTTTATATAGAGAGAGCTGCATTGGAGGTTGGTTTGGGGACATTGCTCTTCCAAGACATTCAAGATGAGGAGAACCCTGTGCTAGATAAGTAGGAAAGCTGAGCAGATGCATAAATGAGGTAAAGGAGAGGGATTGGAAAAATAGGTAAGGTGATTACCTGCCAGACACAGGGTACAGGGTTTGATTTTCATCACTGAGGGAAATTGGCTAGGCTTAAAATGGTCCATAAGGGCAGCTAGCCTAATACTGATCTATGAATCTATGAACCTATGAACCATCATAGGAAGATAGTGTCTTAACTAGTAAGTGGGCCTTATATTTCCTTAAAGTTCTATTTGTCAGGTAGATACTTCAATTTGATAACAGATCATGCATCTTTGCAGTGATTAAGTAGGCAAACTGATGGCAATACGAAGTTGAGCAGGTGGACACAGTCCCTCCACCCCTTTCAATATATATGCCTAGCCTAGCCAATAGAAGTACTAGTAGATTGCCCAAGGCATCCAACCCATCATTATGAATCCAAAACCCGGATATTCTAAAGGTAGGCGGGTAACTGCTATATGTTGAATGAAAAATGTGTAGTATGTCTTTAAAAGTACTTACTGGATTTGGAAAATGTGCTTTTAACAGTACTGCTATATGGAGAATGAGATTATTCTCAGAGCAGTTATCTAGAAAATAATAATAAGCCAACTAATGCTTTCCTGAAAGCAGCAAACCAGTAAATTAGTTCTTCATTTGGAAGCTCATCTGAAAGACACTCCAGGAAGTACAGAGTGGGAGATGCCAGCTGGGGCTAACCTGTGGAATGTACCTTGTAAAAGGTCTTGTTTATAGAGCTAGAAGGTGGGCCTGAAAGAGACCTAGAGCCATGAGCTTCTTTGTTTTTCAAAACATAGCTTGTATCCTGAAAGAGCTGTGTGCACTGATGAGCACAAGTGAGATAAATGAAACCACAATCTGGCGTAATGAAAGAGATATAGAACTTTTGTGTTTCTTATCCAAACTGGATATAAAAATCTCTTGATACCATAACTGGAAGCCAAGAGCGCAGCTATTTTGTTTTATCAGGCTGTGAGTAATTACAAAATAAACCTGCATTTTTGTATATATACTGCTTCCAGTATCTCTTTGGAATTGCAGTCTATCTATCTATCTAATCTATCTATCTATCTATCTATCTATCTATCTATCTATCTATCTATCTATCTATCTATCTAATCTATCTGTCTGTCTATCTATCTATCTATCTATCTATCTATAGCTCTATATGTGATTTCCTGTACATCAACCAAAAAGACTGAAACAGAAAACAAACAAACAAAAAAAAACATGCAAGGGACAAGACCCTTAACCGATCATACAAAAGCTTACAGAAATGGCTACCCCTCAAACACTAAACATCAAAGTCCTTGTTCTCGTATAGCCATATCATCGTAAAGAACATCATTGAACTTGCATAGCTGGCCAACAACAAGCAAATAGCACGTAGTACGTGTATACCTCACACTAAATGTGCTGCTATTATTAATGTACTTTTGCCGTGATATCCTAATTATAAAACTAAATAGTGTATTAAAATACTATGTTGAACCAGTTTGTTTAAATTGTTTTGTTGAACACAGGGACTCTAGTTCCCTGCACTAATTATATAGATTAGTACTAAGCTAACTGCCATGGGCGGCCACGGTGGTGCAGTGGTTAGCATTGCCGCCTCACAGCAAGAGGTTCTTCTCCGGTCGATCGGCTGGGGTGCCTTTGCCTTGTGTCTTCTGCATGTCCTCCTGTGTGGTGGGGGTTTCCTCCTCCAGTCGGTTTCCTCCCACATCCCAAAGACATGCTGCAGGTGGATTGGACACTCTAAATTAAGAAGAAGAAGTACTAAGCTAACTGCCCTTGTGAGACAGTTTAAGCCTAGCCAATTATCCCTTGCGAGACTCAAACCCTGCATCTTGTGTTTGTAAGACAAACACCTTAACTATTAGGCCACCCTCCCAACCCCCCCATATATACCAACTCAGAGATCATGCAGTGGGAAAAGGGCAAATAAAATTATTTGACCATAGAAACAAAAACGCACATAGTGGAAATTTGCTGTTTACCTACTATAGTGGGATCTTGGAGTTGTTATATATAACTAGTGGGGGGTTGTAGACCCCCCACAGGAGCAGGGTCCTTGTATTCAACAAAACAACTTAAACATACTTGTCCTATGCACAGACCATTTTCCTGTAACTGTAACAACAATGTAACATGATTAGAAAACCCACTATCACCTTTATTTGCAGGAAATGGCCATTATATTCAAAGAAGTGAAAGCAAAATCAGTCTCAACTTCATACAGTCCTTTATAAATAGCTGAACCTGTGGAAGTGGAAACAGTGTAGTGATTGTAACAGACAAGTCCTTAAAGTAGTCATTCAATGCCTTTCTGCAATCACGGTTAAAATCCCCCCCAAACCACAAGCTCCGTAGAAATTAAAATTTGTGCAATGTGCCAGAGAATATCACACCTGGTAGGCATTATTATGATTACCTGAACTTAAAACTTTGTTAATATTCCCACTTACATCTTGCAATAAATCCATAATCTCATATTTTTCCTTGCTCATAACAGAGCAATTGCGTGCAGGCGGAAAGGAAGAAAAGGACGTCTGTGCGACAATGCATACACAGACTTGAAGCAACAGGTGTGTCTGACCGGACAGTTCTTAAAAAAGAACACCCTTAAAAAAACAGTAAATGTGACAGTCCTTGGCAAGTGAAGTAAAAAAAAAGTGCTGCCCATGGAGCCCCACCCTACCCCCACCCCACAGCTATGCCACTGATTCAGGAACTACTCTAAGACTAACTTACTTCTATTAATTGATGACCTGGCAAAATTTCAATCCCCCATGAACTCTGAGAGCACTGCTGCCAAGTGCAGAACTGTTCACAAAAAATATATACAAGCATGTTAATAGCTGCATAGGGGCAGCTGTGCCCACCAGGAAGAAGTACAGAACTAACTCAAAAAACAAGCCACCCTGGTGGAATCACAAAATCAATAGGCCGTATAACAGGAGGAAGAAAATCATGGAAAACTTAGGAGGTGCAGCACCCAGCAGGATCAAACTAAACAAACAATGCAGAGGACAAATAAAGTATACCGAAGCCAAACTTGAAGTAAATTTAGCCTCCCAGGCCAAAGACAACCACACAACACTCTTTAGCTATGTCCGCAGCCTCAAAGGCAAAACCCAGTTGTGTACATAGATCATTGTAAATGAAGCTACCTATACTGAGCCAGAAGATATAGTAAATCTACTGGCCAATAAATTCAGCTCCAACTTCACTCCTCTCTTCCCCTCAACCTTCCCTCAGGAAATGCCATCAAATATAACTCACCCTGCTATCACTAGGGAACAGATCCTTGATGCTGTCTCTATGACCAATAACACTGTATCAATAGGCCCAGACAATATCCAAGGATACCTTTTAATTAGCATGAAACATGACCTATCAGGTCCCCTGGAATCCTTATTTAACTCCAGCCTCCAAACAGGCTTCATGCCTCATGAATGGAGAACAGCAACATTCATCCCTCTGCCATCTACAGACCCTGGAAATGACAGACCCATAAGTCACACTAATCTTATATGCAAAGCCATGGAAAGAATTATCATGGAAATGATGAACAATGACTTAATAAACCTCCAGATACTGGACCCAACCCAGTTTGGTTTCATCAAGGGCAGGTCATGCCTACTCAGCTTGGAGGACTTTTTTGAGAAGGTCACCAAAGCAATGGATGATGGCAAAATGTTTCACATTGCTTACCGTGGCCTGGCCAACGCATTTGACATAATACCCCACTTGAGTATTGTTGACAAATTCAAGAGGTTAGGTACAAACTCCTATATTGCCTGCTAGATAGCCAACTGACTCACAAACAGGACCCAGGAAGTTAGAACTGGGGTGGCCACCACTACAAAGAGGCCAGTCACAAGCAGTATTCCTCAGGGATCTGTCCTGCTACTGCTGCTTTTTAGCATTTACTTCTCTGAAGTCAAGGCCAATGCCAATGGCCTCTGGATGACTAAAGTTGCAGATGATTGTAAATTAGGAGCTGTCATTGAATCCCCCACTGACACAATATTCTCCAGGAAGGGCTGATGCAGACAAACAGCTAGTGTCAGAGTCATAGACTAAAACTAAATGCCAAGAAATGCATAATAGTATCCTTTGGGAAGTCATCCACCTCTGGTAAATATTACATTGACAACGCACCCCCTAAGAGTTGACCAAGTAGTCAGGGACTTGGGGACTTACATAAACAGTAATCTAGCCTTTGACCATCACTTGTCTACAGTAGTGAGGAAATCATTCTAGGTTGTGCAACTTATAAACAAAGGTATGGCATCTAGGTTCAAAGAAGTCATTGTTCCACTGTATTCGGCATTCATCAGACCTGTCATTGAGTACAACTTCCCCTTTGATATGCACCTAACTAGGCAAATCCAACAATTGGAATGTCCACAGAGGTTTCTCACTAAAATAATACTGGGCATAAGTAACATGTCCTCTGCAGACTGTCTCAAGGCCCTATCCCTGTATTCTGTCTCCAACAGGCTGTTGAGGGGATATTTATGCCTGGCATACAAGATATTGTCAGACCACACTCTGATGGACCGCCTGCATATCCGCAAGACAAACAGGACCAGAATTACTGGTTCTAAAGACTTAAACCTTACCTGTGATATAAATAGGATCTGCTGGAGAGACAGATATGTATCCCAGAGATGACCTTGTCTCTGGAACAGGGTCCCCATCCATATGAAGCAGAGTTTTTCCTTAACTCAATTTAAGTTGGATGGGGAACAGTAAATTCATCCCTGGTTTGGGACCTGTGTCTCTAATGGACACAGTCAGCCTGTTAATGTTTCATCCCCCACACCACTGCTTGTAAATGTTTCATTCACAAGCCCCTGCTTACATTTATCAAGGGTACCAGAACTTGTCAGAGATTTGGGATGCATGGGTAGGCTTAAAAAGGTCCTTGTGGTCATTAGCCTAGTAAACACCTAAGAACCTATGAAGAATCAATCAATAAATAAAATAACCTGACTATTCTATGATGCTGGGTAAAGATTTCCAGATTTTTAGTGAAAATAGAAAAAAGAAGGGCTAACACAGACAGATGAGTGGTGTCAGAGCCATGTACTAAAGCTAAATGCCAAGAAATGCATAACAGAATCATTTATGTGGTCAGCCACTCCTGATAGCTACCATATTGATGACAAACCCCTAATAGTTGACCCATTAGTCAGGGACTGGGGGCACATGTAGACAGTCATCTAGCCTTTGACCATCATGTGTCTGTTGTAGTAAGGAAATCATTCTACATTGTACAACTTATAAACAAACATATGGTATCTAGGCCCAAGGAGGTCATTGTTCCACTGCATTCAGCACTCATCAGACCTTTCATTCAGTACAATTCCTCATTTAGCATGTACCTAATGAAGCACATCCAACAACTGGAACATCCACAGATGTTCCTCACTAAAGGAATGCAAGGCATAAATAACATGTCCTATGCAGACCGCCTCAAAGCCCTGTCTCTGTATTCTGTCTCCTACAGTCCATTTGGTGGAAATCTATGACTGTCATTCAAGTTATTGCCAGATTCCACTCTGATGGATCTCCTGCATATTCACAAAACAAACAACACCAGAAGTGCCCATTCTAAAGACTTAAACCTTGCCCGTGATATAAACAGGACCTGCTAGAGAGGTAGATGTGTATCCCAGAGACTACCCCATCTCTGAAATAGGATCCCCATCTACATGAATCAGTTTCTATCTAACCCAATTCAAGTGTATCTTGGACAACTGGGTGGGAAACTGGAACTTCACCCTTGATTTGGCTCCTATGTCTCTAATAGATATAGTCAGCCTGTAAATGGTTCATCTCCCAAGCCCCTGCTTACATTACCAATGGTACCAGAACTTGTCAGAGATTTGGGATGCTTTGTTAGGCTCAAAAAGGCCCCTGTGGCCATTAGCCTAGTACACACCTATGAACCAAGAAACTGTGAACCGACGTGTAATTTATTGTTCCTCTCAAGAACACTGCCTCTTCTTCTTCTCCTTTCAGCTGCTCCTATTAGGGTTCACCACAGTGGACCATCAGTCCACAGAACGAGTGACAGTAGAGTTTTACTGTGTCAAGTTGCCATCCCAGTGCCCCAACTTTCCACAGAAGGCACACACATGCACACACTCACACCTAGGGCTAATTTAAAATGTCCAACCCACCTGCAGCATGTCTTGAAATGTGGAAGGAAACCGGAGCACCCAGAGGAAACCTAAACAAATACAGGGAAGACATGCAGACTCTGTACGGAGGCACCCTAGCCAAGAATCAAACTGGAAAACCTTTTGCTGTGAGGTGACAACACTAACTGCTGCACCACTGTACCACCCAAAAACACTGCCTCTTCACATTTTTTTATTGTTGACCAAATGTTAATATATGTGCCTGACTATAGTAATTTCATATAAGTTGGGATAAAGAACAACTAAAGGAAAAAGAGAGAGTCAGAGTAGCTGTCATCTTCTGAAATATGACTGACTTAAGAAACAGTACAGCAGAATGGAATGACTGCATCCAAAAGTCTTTAACCAAAGTATCCAGTCTAATTAAATTGCTGAAACATTTACACATATGTATAAAGTAACTGCCTCCATATGAGACAATTCTTAATGCATTTCCCATAAATGTACTATTTGTTTTCTTTTTATTTCACTGAATTACCTAGCTCATAGATTCTTTATCTGTTATTCGGAACCACCCTAGAACACCAGGAAGTCCCTGAACCCTAGCTAGAAATCTAAAAAGTACTTTGGGCCTCTACACAGCAAAAAAAAAAAAAAATAAAAAATTCATATTGCTGCACTGTAAAGTAACAGATTGCCACTCTCAGCAAATTTTACACACACACACACACACACACACACACACACACACACACACACACACACACACACACACACTCACTTGAAATAACTGAGAGGTTTGGCTTAATGGGTTATTATTTTAGTAAAGCTTTACAGTTAAAGAAATACCATGTATTATTACACTGCATTTTGCCTGATTCTGCATAACCAATTATTTATATAGTATATGATATCATAAAGATATGTTTTCAAACTTGATTGGATCTCCCCTGAGATAAGACTGGCATTCACAGTATAGAAACTCTGTTGTAAGTCAAATATTGCTATTATTGCTAAAGGCAGTGACAGCTTATGAAGCTCAAACATTGGCTTGGAAACACTCTAGTCCTCTTACAAGTCTTGACTTTCCATAACTCCTACATAGAAAAATAGAAAAGAAATGCAGGACCTATAGTAGAAGGGACTTCACCAGTTCTGTTCTTCCAGCCAAGGTATTAGTGAATGACTTCAGTGATCATCTGTGTCATAGGATCATAGGAAGTTACTAGGCTATTGGCCCTGAGGCCCTTACAAGCCTAGCCAAGAATTTAGCCCATGTTCCAAGTCAGCACTCTATGCCACTGTCCAGCAGGGACACAGGTGGAATCCCAGGGGTGTGTTTTCTGTTCTGTCATTAGTCTGTACCAAGCATCTCTTCATCTAACCACAGTAATCTGCCTGTATAAGCTTCATTTTGGATGTTTAGTGGTTCTACATATGGTAGAGTCAGTACCCAAATAACCAGCCAAGCATACTTCAGTGATAAGCTGCATTATTTGATTGTGCCCTCTTTGAGTAGTAGTCAAATTTGTATTTCCTCACCATTGGTTGATATTCACTGTAGGTTTTAGTCTATCCACCCTAAAATATCAAACTAGGCAAACATGTTGCTGCTGATGTCCACAACAAAATAGCAGATGCCTTGCACTTATGCTGGAGTGAACAGTTGATTTATGATCCAGCAGATTACCTACTAAACATTTAATACAGGAGATTAACCTTAATCTGCCAGTGACTGTCCATCCAACTACTGCCAGTGCAAATCCAATGAAAATCATTTTCAACAGTAAAGAAAGTTTTTTTGAGTCCCCCCCCCCCCTCCACACAATTTAAAAAACAATATCAACTTCATATTTTCACAACAGAGGAGGAAAAAGACATCTTTATTGATGGCCGAAAGTTATTTTCAGTGATGGGGATTCACAGCAAAGGCAGTCATATTGGCTGCTGTAGGGAACATCGTTGGCTCCCAGTACATGAATGACCCTCAAAAGACTATCAGGTGACATATATTAGTGTTTGGCCTCCCTCACCAGATGGTTCTCATAAGTGGGAAGTATGTGAGGTTGGCATAATGGTTAAGGTGCTTACCTTACAGACATAAGGGGCAGAGTTTTATTCTCACAAGGGGTAATTGGCTAGGCTTTAAATGGCCCACAAGGCCAGTTAGCCTAGTATGAATCTATAAAATAATAAAAAAATCATCTGTCTAGTACTGGGAGTAGAAATCAGCAAACTAAATTCAATGCATGCTTTAGAATGATCGGCAAACTTAGTTCTGAACTATGAAACTTTTATAATCACACAAACATTATCCATGCACGTCTCATGAGGTAGCCAATATAACTGTCATTGTAGTACAGTATTACTGTAAAGTCGCACTAATGAAGTGCTAACTTATGGATCGGATAGTCATCCCATGACTTCACTCTGGTTATCAGAAGAAGGAAGGATCCTATTGCATTTAAAGTGAAGAGACAAAAATTTATTGAAAGTGCACAGCTCTACACTAAAGAATGAAAAAAAATGCTTACTGTGAGAGTTGTAAGATTGTTTAACATCATTAAGAATGAAAAACTATGACAGCAGCCCAAATGGGCCAAAATTGCTTATCAGATCAGTTGGTGGAAGAAACAGGGAGGGTGAATTTTGTCTGCTCGTCCATTCCAGGAATGAGAGGGGGGGACTTCTGTTTGTGATTTGACACTCCTTGGTGACAGGTACATGCATAATTGTAATGCAGATTGCAGTTGAACTCAGCATTAAAGGGTAGGGCCAGAGTGGATTAAAATTACCTGCGATGATATATATATATATCATCAGATGGACAATATATATATATATATATATATATATATATATATATATATATATATATATATATATATATATATATATATATATATATATATATATATATATATATATATATATATATATATATATATATATATATATATATATATATATATATATATATATATATAAATATATATATATATATATATATATATATATATATATATATATATGACATCAACAGATCTGTCCAGTTGCATCATTCCAAACAATCCTCCGTGTACACAGTATCAAACATTACACAGCTCGACCCTCTACTGCATGCTTCCCACAGCTAGAGACCCTACAACACATTTCTCAGTCACCTTCACAATCAGCTTATGGTCCAGGGCCTTGACCCAAGGCAGTTGCAGCCCTGAAGGTTAATTCTGGGGACACTAAGGTTAGGAGAAATATAAGCAGAAAGTAGCTTATGGTCAGCTGGAAAGTACATAAGGGTGGGCAAAAAGATTTAAAATAAAATTAAAATTAAAATTAACAACTATAAAAGCAATACATACCTTTTCACGAAATGCAACAGTGTAGATTCTTTTTATAATAATGCAGTGTCTTGAAACATATATGCATCGAATAACATATTACCAACCACTTCTGGAAATACACATTTTATACCATAAAGTAAGTCATGATACACTAGTGAAAAGCAATATTTTGCAAACTACAAACAAATCTAAAACATCATTTCACTGTTTCTTCTCGGGCCATGTATGCAAACAGCTCTGCAATCTGATATGTCAATACACTGAAAATTAATAACATTATACTTCACCTGCAGGTAATAAAACAGGTATGATACCACCTAAATATATATGTTATTGTATGTGCAAAGTCTTTATCCATTAATTAAAGGGACAGATTGTTTCACCAGCGGCCTTATGTTAAATACAATGTTTAACTACCATCTTACCATGTGTGTGTAACCATTATAATGTCCAGACATATTTTCATATTCTGTTACTGTATCACTAATCTGAACAATCTCCAGTACATATTAAGAAGCTTTAGATTTAATCTTCTCAAGGTCTCCTCCTGGCATCACTTTATATGCTGTTTTCTGCTTATTGATGTGCATAAGAATCCCCAAAGCTCCGGAAAAAAAATTGCGCTGCAGTGAGGTTTGGGGTTCTTGGAAGATGGGAAGTTAAGCTTAAATACACAAAACTAGGAAGTAATAAAGTTTTGATTAAAATTTCTATTTTATGTATCCCATGGTTTCATTGTTTCCACAGAAGCTGTATTCCTATCTTCTTTGTGTATACATTGTACCCGATTAAATTGCTATTTCTCCCTCTAAGGTTAAAAATTATCTGACATTTTCACTGGATCATCTCATGTCAAAGTACCTGAGATTTCATTATGAAGTACTGGATATAGGATTTCCCAGTGGTATAGCTGTGCTTTTAATATAATTAATTTTTGACTCCTACATTGCTGAAAAATTATTTAGCACCAAATTAACCAACTCTGCTGATCCCATAGGATGACACACATGTCACTGGCATAAGCCAGGATTTTGATTTCATCAGTCTCTGAAGTAGCTTGCAGTTTTTGAATCTTCTCAGGATATTATATCAATCTTAAGCGTGGAACAACAAAGAAAATATATAGTAAAGGATTTAGTGTAAAGCCCTGATGTATTCCAAAGCATTTTTGATTGTAATGACAAAACATGAACAAGAATTTATATACAGAACAGTAATAACACTGTGACTGCATTGTTATATATCAGTATAACAAAATGGTGAAATTCAGAAAGCAGAATGTCACTTTAATAGCTTGAACAATCAGTGCTAGTTAATGAGTTTTAAACTGTTATGATCAAATAACATTTCACGTGATTTATACTTCCACAGCAGATGCCTTTTTAAATCTGTTTAATAAAATCAGTTGTGTCATAACAGGTATTCCGTAACTGCACAAATCTGTGAATTCAGACAGTAGCACTTTCTGTTTCTTTTTCACTTATTAGTAATATTGCTAATTATTTACAGACAATGCTGTAACAAACCGAATGTTTGCTGTATATAGCAGTGTTACTGTACCTGATGTTTAAGCTGCCTTGCAAACAAAAGGATGCGGAAAGAGAAGACTAGACAGGCAGATGCTGTTCAGGGACAAAGTGGAAAATAATCTCAAGGGATGCATTACACAGCTTGAATAGGTTACCACTTTCAACATCAAATGAGCTGGTAAGTGGATTTATGGAGCTACTGGTAAAGCTGCTGAATCTGTCCCTGGAGAATGGGGCAGTACCAGGAACTGGGAAAATTGCGGGCCTCCTGCACCAAGGAGGTTCAGGGTGGGTGCTAGGCCTTTAAAGACTGCCAATATTTTCAGGGAAGATAATCAAGAAATCTAATTTTCTGAGTTTATCAGAATAAAAGACATGAAGGGATCAGTTGTAACATGACTTCCTGACCAGGAAGGCTAGTAAGTTTAGCTTTATTTAGTGTTAGACCTAAGTTGCACATAGCATTTATTTATAGAATGCAATGAATATGGTGTATATTGCATTCAATACTGCTTTTTTTACTCTTTGATTAACAGATAACTAAGAAATGTGTTGAACTTAGCAGAATGGGAGCAAGAAAGATAAAATTAATAATAACATGGCTCGGTCCCAAGATGCACAGGCCGATGAGAAGAAATGATTTGTCTAAAGAACGCCAACTTTGTGATACAATCTCTGCCTCACAACTCAAGGAACTAGTGTTCAGGCTCGACTTCTGGTCATTGTCTATATATTGTTTTGCATATTCTTTCCATTCATGTCTATTTTTTCTTTGACAATTTGATTTTCTGTAGCCAACCAAAATATGGTAGCTGATTGGATGCATTCAACTGTCCTTGTTTGTGCTGCATAAGTCCTTACTGCTGTGGCTTGAGTCATGATTAAAATGGGTGTAAGAAGAACTACTTCATTTAACCAGTTAACAAAAAAATAAAACAAGTGATTAGTGAGGTACTGCAAACAACATCCCTGGTCCTGCTACTGTGGGTGCTTTATATTTGACATCATCAGGAGAAAAGAATGAGGTTTCCCCACTAAAGGAAGATTTTTCAGCTGGGATAACAATAATTAATGCCATTAGTCTATGAAGGAACACATTTTTATTAGATGTCTGGAAGAACAGATAGCACCAGGTTTTGATAAAAGTAAGTTTAAGATGGTATACTGTGAAAGAAAAAATGCCAGTAGTAAGTAGAACTCAGGTTGGGGATCAGTGACAAGCATAGTCGGGGAAGAAAAGTACTGAGACATCATCACACAATGCAGTGACTTAACTTTCTGACATAATACAAAACAAAAGCCAAGTCATGCGCTAAGAGGGATGCCCTGGTGCATTGTCAGTGCTCTGTATGTAGCAGATATAATGGTTGTTGGACCACTTTGAGAGAGTTAGAGAGAGAGAGCACTGCATATTTTATTTTATTTAACATTTGTTTACCATGAAAGTCCAACTTGGAACGAAGCCAATTTCCAGTGGAGGCCTGGGTAGAAACATTCCATTTGCATGTCTTTGTAACATGGGAGGAAACCGGCGCACCCAGAGGAAACCCACATGAACGCAGTGAGGACATGCAGTCTCTGCACAGAAGGCACTCCAGCCGAGAATCAAACCTGAGAACCTCTTGCTGTGAGATGACAATGCTACTACTGCACAACTGCACTGTCCTGCCATAGCATATGGGCTACACTCTGAGTATTGTTTTTAGTTTCAAAGGCCTTGATTCACTTTCGACCACCTTTGCACTTCTGCTTTAAGAGGTGTGTTGGCAATGTCCCTAAAACATACACTCATTAGCAGGCTCAGATAAAATGCAGTTTGTGTGTACTCTGTCCATCACCTTTTATTCTATACCAAAACTTTCTACCAGCTTTGTCCTTGTGCTTTAAGTAATTGGTGGATAACTAGTCTTTCTGCAACAGTTATAGCCTGCACAGTGAATAGTCTGCAGACAAGCATTTCCAGTGCCCTAGTTTGTAATCTTTAGTCCTACAGTCATTAATCCATCTGCACAGACATCCTGTTGGAAACCTCATACTCTGCTTCCTAACAGACACTGAACATAACTTCTTACTGGTGATTTGGATTGCTCTTACTCCTCGACTATTTCTTTCTCTCTACCCTCACATTTACCTAGACCTGCAGCACCCTTTACTGTCTCATCCTTTGTCTCTTCTCAGGGTCACTGCATTCCTTCACAGAGCTCTCCTTTAGTCTCACTTTCGTAACAGAATTCACTCTTTGTATGCCTTCTTAAGTGTATTCTCTTTTGCCCCAGACTATGTTAAACTACTCTCAGCTCTGAGCCAGTTTTTTCATGAGCTGCAATCCTGCATTATTAAGCTAAATATCAACATTTTCTTACTGTTTTTACTGCTCTCTTGGGGTATCCTAGGCTGCTCACAATGAGGCACATTTGCTTGATTATGCAGTAATGCCACATCCACTCTTTCTACTGCTTCAGCAGTTCTCACTATTATGCTTTATAACTTGATCACCACACTCCCTCTCATCCTTCCTTCCTTCCAGCAGGTTTCAAGGGAGCAGGGTAAGTGAACTTGTGCTAGTGCTCTGTCTACAATAGGTCACTAAACCACGATTCCAGTTAAAGAAAAGCACATACTCTCAGGCTAGACTATCTACAGTGTAACCACTTTGTTCTTTAATTACTTTGGCTCTAGATTAATTGTCCTTGTACAATATTTAGCCTACCTGGATCTGGTCCTTTACTCCAAATTAAATAGCTTGTTTATGGACACTTACCTTAAAGCTGGTGGTTGTCTTACTCCATCCCCTGCCCTACCCCCAATTCCCACCCATCAACCCTTACTCTACATTTATTCTTATCCTAGTTTATCCCTCCCTAATCACAGAGCATCTTTGGTACTTCCTAGTCAATCACAGCAATCCTATTCTATCTCTATCATAGAAAACTACTCCATGCCAGACATACATGCTCTGTCTAAGACCAGCTTCCCTTCATTACCACCCACTGTAGCACTGTACTATCAAACCCGTTGTATTTCTGACTCAATTATAACCTCATACACAGAATAGCTCTAAGAAATTCCATTCTACCCAGTAAGCCAACAAACCCAAAAGCTAGCAACCCATAGTTCTATCGGGTCTATATAACTTCAGCGAAAACCCCTTTACGCGAATACCTATACATCGACCCCTATACCTCGAACCGCGAAAATCCTGAATGCACTAAACCATGTAAAATTAAATATCGACCTGTTATAGTCAGCCAACCCCACCACCTGCTACTTAGTGCCTACCCAAACGAAATAAATAAACCGTATACATACACTAACTAAACCCTACAGACATACACCCAAACAAAATAAATAATCCACATACATACATTTAATAAAACCCTACTTCCAACACTACACTAAACCCCACATACACAACTATCTATGCACTATCCTTAACCCCTCCCTAACCCTAAGGTCCGTAACTACCGCACACTTCCCCTACAGACATACACCCAAACAAAATAAATAACACACATACATACATTTAAAAAACCCTACATCTAACACTACATTAAATCTTACATACATTACCTATCTATGCACTTACCTTAACCCAAATTCTAACCCTAAAGTCCTATCTATCACACATTTACCTTACGGAGCTATACTGCAGATGCACCAACCAAAACAAATCTCGGAATTCGCGGTTTTGGACGTTCGAGATTTATGTACTTCGCCCAGTATGGTTCGACATATTCGTATTCGCATAAAGAGGTTCTTGCTGAAGTGATATAGACTCGTTCTATCATTGCTCATCTTTCCAACTAATCTAGCTTTATCACCATAACACCATAAATAATCAATGATAATGGAGAACACTGGACTGCAATAGTGTATTTGCATACTGTTTAGAATGTTACAGCATTAGCTCACTTTAACAGCTGCTCACTGTTGCTGTAACAAGCTAAACCTTATCACAAACTGTGTTTTATAAAATGTTGTGTCAGAAAAAAAAGAGCAAACAAGTTTAAAAAATCGGTAGTGATGCTAAGTGATCCTTCACTGTAAATGTTTATATAAACATTTCTATGGCTGTGCATTTCTACAGAGTGACCTTGATTTTGTCCTATCCCTCATAAAATATTTGATTTTTTGGGTAACCCACCAAAAATGAGTTATTCATTGTCAGATATTATAAATTCCTAGTTCCGAAAATGTGTGTGTTGATTACAAAGCTTGTTGTACTATTGACTTTTAACATCTGTGATTTTGCCTCCTATTTTTATACTGTCCCTCCTGAAATGTTTGGTTTTCTGGAAAATAACCAAGGCATGCAGTCAGTCTGCAATGTCAGACATTATAGTTTAATACTTCGTAATGATCATAACATGTATGCTGTTGTTCTATTATCTTTTTGAGTGGATTAAAAAAGGTTCTCAAGTGTTATACTGACATTGGTAGTGATGCAGACAGTACTGACATTTTCATTCTCAAATACGGCTTATGGATGGTCCAGTGTTCTCCATTATCACTAAAATAATGTTCCTTAAGCATTAAACTCTTCTCTTCAGTAACTCCTCACTTTACTAGACAGTCTCAAGCATCTCCACCTCCTATCATACCCCTCCATAATGATGCATTTCTTGTAAAACCTCCCATCCATATCACCTTAATGTATTTCTAGCATATATACCACACTTCTCACCTTATCACACTCCCACACAACTATGCTTCTAACTTTCCTAATATCATCATTCATATTGATATTTTGTCACCACTAACCACTCAACCTTCCGTTACTTCGCTTGTACTCCACCTACACACTCCATTCTCACTGATCATCTCCTCATCATTCTTGAACTGTTTCATACTCAACCAACCTACTTCTTAAAAAATATCTATGATTCAGTTTTAACATAGACAGAATGTAATTTCTCTAGCCTCACATAACATATTAATAAAACATGTCGATGTTTCCTCAAACCCAGGTACAAATGTTGCTATAACTTCATCCCTTCTAGATCATGCTTCTACATGCAGGCAAAACCTAAACAGGCAAACTAGTAACAGTTCCTTAAAACTATTTAACATATACTCAGAGTATCTGCAACAAAATATCTGAAATGAATGCTGGGATCTCCTTCCACTCTGTTGATATTCTTGTTCTAAAAGAGACTAGGCTCAATCTAAACATGGCGATGAAGACGTCCTACCCATATATTTAGACTAGATCAAGAAAGCAGAAGGGAAGGTGGTATAACATTAATGTGAAAAAGAATCTCCAATTTCATCTCTATAGAAATAACAACCACAAATTTCATAATAAATAATCACCCAACTTCAACTAAACCATAACAAAGTCATATGTATTGTAGCATTATATAATCATCTAAAGAATGACCTCGCTATATTTAGAGGATTCTAGCTTGGATATCAAAAAGCATTAAACTAGAAACTCTCATACACAGAAATCTTAATCTAAACTGCCCCACACATCCCCTCTCTCTACTATTCCTTTAATCTTTATATTTTCTCTCAACTTTTCATTTTTTCAACCAGGCATTGCAAGGTCAATAATTCTACATTGATCTTGGAATGGATACTATCAATATTGATAAAAATCACTCATGCAGAGACTATACCTGATCCCCTAGTAATGACCACAACTATATCATTTAAAACTACAGCAGATAAAAAAAATTCTCATAACTATTACCTAGTTATAAACTTCAACAAATGCCCAGCATCAGGTCAACTGACCCTGCTTAAAATAAACTCCACGAGATGAAGCCACAACAACCTTTAATCAGATCTTCTTTAACTTATTTAACGAACATGCATGTTTTAGGAAAATGTGCATAAAATGTAGATTATGTCTTTGACTGATGCACAACATAAAAATAATGAGACTTGGGGAGAAGGCTTGGAAAAAACAGCAGAATAACAAAACTCTTCCAAACTACCAGGCCTACCACCCTCTACTGAACCATGTAAAAACCCTTGTAAAAACGGCAAAACTAATTACTGTGTGTGTGATGATGTGAGGTATTGTCAGCTATGCCAGGAAAAATAGGGCAGTGGATGTGTAACATGCCAGCACAGCTAGCTGGAATTTTTTCAAGAATTATATGTCATTTGTATATCAAACTGAATTGTACAAATGCTTGTGTTGAAAAATGTATTTATAAAGCTGATTTTATTAAAAATGCACCAACAGTGTGCCCGGCTGGACAGAAAAAGAAATATATATGCATTATTGTAAGTGTTTAAATGTATTTGTTTTAACAGAGAATACTGGAAGAGAAGAGGTTAATATCAACTTTTGAAAATAGTTTGAAATGAAATTACCTGACTTAGGCAATTAAGATTGTACATTACAGTTCTCAATGCAGCCAGAGACAAAATGTCTATACTAGGAAGCTTCTTCCATTGTCTTTGAGGTAACCTAATTTCTACTCCGGAAAGGTGGAGGTTTGAAATTGTTTTATGACTTCCGGGAGCTGCAGCAGATCTTAGCAAAGCTCTGTGTGTGTATTATTGACACATATGTGCTAAATCCTGACAGTTTCTAGCCAAGGGGGAAGCATGGGAACCAGAAGTCAGATGACCAGATGTATGTGATGTCATTCAGTAATCCATCACTAAAAATTATATTTTAATACTAGGTGAGACTGAAGTCTCATGGCACTCTGTTTTTGTAACCTGACAAAGAAGGATCTCTCACCTAATTCATTTTGCCTTGCTCTAGTAGGTAACCAGGGAAAATGACTCTTTAGATCAGTCAGGAAAATATAGTGAGATTAGTTAAGTATTGTTTTTTTCTGTGACTGTATGAACCTGTCTGCCTGTGTTATTTTTAATATTTCCTGTGACTCAAACTCTGATGTTTATTGTAAATAGATATTTAGTAATTTCATGTTCTTATATTATTTATTATTAAATATATTTAAACCTTTCATTGTAGCTGGTCCTTTAGAGAATATTTTAACCTTTGAGAGTACTTATATCAATTAGTAACACTGTGGCCACTTCTGAAAGCCTGGCTGTTTGGTCAACGTTACCTTTCTATTAATATTAATTTCACTCAGTATAATTTAATTAAATTTAATTTATATGATGGTGCAATGGTGCAGCAGTAGCATGGTCACCTCACAGCAAGAGATTTTCTGGTTTGAGTCTTGGCTGGAGTGTCTTCTGCTTGGAGTCTGCATATCCTCCCTGCATTCATGTGGGTTTCCTACAGGTGGTCCGGTTTCCTCCCATGTTTCAAAAATATGCATCTGGAATGTTTCTCCCTGTCCTCTGCTGAAAACTGAATTTGTTCCAAGTTGTACTTTCCTGGTTAATAAATAAAAAATAAATTAGGTACCCTTGCAAGATCCTTAGAGTAGCTGGCTTTGGAGTGTCTGCTGGCAGTGTAACTACCTTATAGTCTGGGCAGGAGGGTGCATAGCTAGTAAGTCTGTGCCAGCCTTTCCCAGGTGTGTGTGTGTGTGTGTGTGTGTGTGTGTGTGTGTGTGTGTGTGTGTGTGTGTGTGTGTGTGTGTGTGTGTGTGTGTGTTTGTGAAAATCAAATCTCAAAGAGTGTGCGTGTCAGCTGCTTGGAGCAAGGACATGAAGCACTGATTCCATTGAGAGGGTGCTGGAGGACTTGGCTTGGACACTCAGCTGAGTACTCAGTCCTACACCTGTGCTAGTGGGGAGTCTTACTGGGGATCTGAAGAGAGAGAGAGAGAAAGAACCCATCCCTTGGACTGACTGTGTTTCCTGTGTGCTCTTAAGGGAAATTGTGCTTGATGCAGAGAGCCACATCTGGAAATACTGGGTGTATCCATTTTTATTCCAAGTGAACACCCCTCTCCAGTGTCAGTGGTACAGATTCAGGCTCCTTGATAACTGGCCCAGAATGGGGACATCACATATTGATGAGCAATGGTGTGGATATTAATTGAACTTCTTTAGCCTGTAGGCAGTTGCCACTAAAGGTGTATCCTCTCAGCAACCACAAGGTAAACATTCAGAGTTTCATTTCACAACAATTTTATTTATTTATTTTTGTTAGTTTAGTTTAGTCAGGGAAACCAAGCAAAGATGTGTGCAGAGGATTATGGCAAGCTGACAAAGAACCAGTTGGCCAAAGTGTGAGAAGGCAAAGGACTGCTGCATGTCAATATGATGATAGAGGAAATTATTTCAACCTTAGTCACAGCTCAGACCAGCAACCAGGAGAATAACCAGTCTGGTGATGGGAATTTGCAGCCCTCAGAAACAGGACAGTTCATGTTTTCCTCAGAGGACTTAAAATCTCATTTGGAGTTAAAGAGATTTGAACTGGAGCCCAAACATTTGGAATTAGAATTAGCAGAGAGATGACAGCAGGCAAAACAGATGGAATTAGAATCAGCAGAGAGACTCCGGCATTTGGAGGCTGAAGAAAATGAGAGACTGCAGCATTTGGATGTTGAGGAAAATGAGAAGCAGCATCTACATGAGAGGGAGATGCTGACTCTTCACCACAGTCATGGAGGTAATAGAGAAGGGAATAACTGAACCCCAGAAGCAATAAAGGTCAGTAAATTTCTTCCACAATTTACAGATGGTGATAATTTTGATAGTTTTATTCGTGTATTTGAAGGAGTATGTAAACAGTATAATGCTGACCGAGGGCTTTGGGTACAGTTCCTCTCCCCCTTACTCCATGGAAAAGCTGTAACTGCTGTTTCTAAATTATTTCATATCGATTGTTTAAATTATGACAGAGTAAAGCAATGTTTACTTGAATGCTTTAAGTTAACACCTGAAACTTACAGAAAGAAAGTTTTGTGAGCATAGACAGAAGGCAGATGAAAGTGTGTGTGATTATATTGCTGAGTTAAGCACTTATTTTCATAGGTGGGCAAGTGGGCATTAGGTCACCACTTTTGAAGGGTTGGCAGACCTTTTGGTGAGGGAACAAGCCCTTAGCAGTTTGCCTGAGGACATGAGAATCGGGTTGGCAGACTGTGAGTATAACTCTGCAGATGAGCTGGAGAAAAAAAGGGATCTCTACTTAGCAAGCAGGACATCACAGGAAGGGGATACCCAGTGCTGCACATGGATATAAGAAAACCAATGGTGGGTAACCTAAACCATCACAACAGAGTCCACCAGTAACAGGTGAAGCCACTAGTTCAGGTACATGGCCAGGTCAAGGATTAAATGTTTTTAATGCAAACAGTGGGGCCATGTATCATATAGATGTCCACAGAAACAAGGTGAGGAACAAAAGGTGGGGGAGCCAGCAAGTGGGACTAACAGTTTGCCAGTGGTAAGTTGTCTGGAGACAACAGGGGTACCAAACTATCACCAGAGGTTATATCCTATCTTAGTGGATGGAAAACAAGCCACTGCTAAGAGAAACACAGAATCTAAAATAACAATTGTGAAGCGTGCAGTGGTTATAGAGAAGCAGTACTTGCTTGGGCAGTCTACTCATGTCAGAGCTTTAGGAGGGACCCCATTCCAAATGCTTTTGGCCAGGGTTCACTTTGACTGGGAGGGGAAAAAAGAAGCAAGCAAGTAGGTGTGTTTATGGTTATCCCTGTAGATGTCTTGATAGGTAATGATTTTAATAATGCAGTACCTTATGTGCATGCAGTTATACACAGTCAGGCTTGGAGACAAGCATGTGGGTCTGGAAGCCTGGGGCAGACCCAGACAGACTTCACACCTGAAGCCAGAGCTGGTGAGGTGGCTATTTCAGGGAGGGAGCTACCCTGTAGCAGTGAGCCTGAATGTGAGCCACAGATGCTGGTAGGTACTGATGTTCCCTTGGACAGAGTGACTGCAAGGGCAGAGGTGAGTGATAGTGCCCAGGCTGACAGTGAGGCACTGCTTTCAGAGGATACCAGACTTCCTGTGGAAGGGGAGCTTGGAAGAGTTACTAAGGCAGAGTTAAGGCAGGCTCAGCTTTTTGACCCTACATTAAGAGGCTTGAGAGAGGCAGCTAGGGAGGCAAATGATTCTCAAAGAAAAGGGGAGTCTATATACTGTAACAAAAGGTTACTTCTATAGACAGTGGACTGCTGAGGGAGGGCTAGAGGGTGAGGTAATATAGCATTTGGTAGTGTCTACAGCCTACCATCTCACACTTCTAGCTATAGCCCATGACATACCTTTTGCAGGTCATATGGGCATAAAGCATACCAAGAGACGTATTATGTACATTTTTTATTGGCCTGGGATTGCAAGAGTTGTAACAGTACTACAGGACCTGTGAGCAGTGCCAAAAAGTAGGCAAGGCAGGAGACAAAGTCAAAGCTCCTTTGATGCCTTTGCCTGTGACTGAGGAGCCATTTCAGAGGGTGGCAATAGATATTGTGGGGCCTCTGAGTACCCCACGTTCCACAGGGAAAAAGTATATCCTGGTATCCCGGCGGTAGGGAATTATGCTACTAGATACCCTGAGGTGTTGGCTCTGTCCTCCATAGAGGCAGAGAAGCTGCAAATGCTTTGTTAGAGATTTTCAGCAGGGTAGGTTTCCCAAGACAAATACTGACTGACAGAGGTGCCAATTTCATGTCAGACCTGTTGGCTTGTCTGTGGAAGCGCGGGTTGAAGCACCTAAAAATCCCTCCTACCAGCCCCAGACTAGTGGTCTTGTGGAGAGGTTAAACTCTACACTAAAGACCATGCTATGGGCATTTGCAGCCCAATTTAAAAGACTGGGACAAATATTTGCCCCATCTGCTGTTTGCATGCAGAGAGGTATCCACAGGTTTTTCACCCTTTGAGTTGTTGTATGGGTATAGGGTGAGGGGGCCATTAGATCTGATTCATGATGAGGGGAAGGTGAGTGTGAATCTCACAAGGAGTCTGTTGTGGTCTATGTCCTAAACCTCAGGACAAGGCTTAAGGAGCTCATTGGCTTGGCCCAGGAGAATTTGGCAGGAGCCCAACAGCAGAAAACAGTCTGGTATGGCAGGAATGCTCAAGCCAGAGAGTATGCTGTGGGATAGCAGGTTATGGTTGTGAGGTACCCAGTCTGGACCAGTAATAAATTAATGATAGCTTTTATAAGGTCCAAGTAAAGTGGTACTATATTTTCCTTGTACCTGGTTGCTATATCTTTACCTATAAGATGGGTAACATAGAATTACTTTCTTATATCATAGCTAAGGGTTGGTCAAAGACCAAATTGCTGTCTACATATGTTCCCAGATCCCTTACTTCTGGGTCAGCTCTTGGGGATGTTTATTGATGGAGTAATTAACTTGGGTTAACAATTTCCCAAAGGGAATTATAATGCATTTTGGCATTTAGTTTTAGGCCATGGCTTTAGCATCAGTCATTTGCCTGTGTTAAGCCCTCTTGCAAGATATTGGTATCTTGGGGGGAATCTATAATAACTCTTAGTTTACAATTATCTGTGAATTTGGTGAGCCAGAGGTCTTGAATGTTAGCCTTGACTCCTGAGAAGTAGATGCCAAACTGCAGTGGGCCCAGGATGGAGTCCTATGGTACTCCGCTGGTGACCAGTATCTTGGTGGAGGTAGCCTCAGAAATCCTAACTTCTTGTGTCTGTTAGTGAGCCAGCAATCTAATGAGTTACATAGGGATTTATGCCTAGCTTGGAGAGCTTGTCAACAATGCCTGAGTAGGATATTGTATCAAATGCCTTGGCCAGGTCAAAATGTGTAGTATGCACTGCTGTACCCTCATCCATTGCCTTGGTGACCCTCTCAAAGAAGACTACCAAGTTAAGTAGGCACAACCTTCCCTAAATAAAGACAAATTGTGACGGGTCCAGTATCTATAGGTTGCCAATGTCCTTGTTTATCATCTGAATGATATTTGTTCCATGGCTTTGTATAGTAGGCTTGTTACTGATGGGTCTGTAGTTCTCTGGATCGTATAGTAATGTTTTTTAACCATAGATGTTTGTTCCCTTTATGCGTGCATTCCACACGATTAGGTATTGAATATGTTAGGAATTATTTAAATATTTTTCAGAAATGGATAAGAAAAATGTTAATTATTGTTGTCTTCTTTGAGAAATGTTGTTAGGTAACAATTATTTTATGAAAACACCAAAAAGGCAAACAGCAGCTGATGACACCCAAGAAATAGCGTAACACAGTTTTATTTTCCGCTTTCGTCCGTAGACTTCATCAGAATAAAATTGCTCACTAAATTGTACCTTAAATACATCACTAATCAGCACACAATAATTAAAACTAATTATTCAATTAATGGATCATTACATTTAAAAAGACATAACAACAAAAATAAAATGAAATGTTTTATGTGATGTGCAAACATATCAAATCCTTACTTTTGTTAACCTTTAATTTTTGATATTTAAGAAAACATTTTACATTAATTGATTCATTTAATCCAGGTGGATGGTCTGATTTTAATTTTATTTGCCACTGGGTTTCCCTCTGTAACAAAAAGTTCTTGAAGTCACCTTCCCTCATATCTTTATAACAAACTTCTAATATGGAAAATAGAAATTTGTTAAAAGTCCTACACACCAAACTATGCTTAAAGAGAGCATTTTTTTCGTCCTTCATTTTAATACAGTATAAATGCTCCCTAGTACGTGTCTTAAGCTCCCTTGTCGTCATGCCCACATAAAATGCGGTGCATGAGGAACATTGAATTTGGCCATGGAAAAAATTAATACCATGGTTGTTAATTCAGGTAGTAGGTTGACTAGTAGTATGGTTTGCACACTTGGAATGAATTCAGATATTAAGCATATTAAAAATATCATAACAAAAAATTGGAGAGTTATCAGAGGTAATGCTGACATGTTCGGCGTTTTAGGTGAGAAACCATTATTTGTTCAAAGAAATGACAACAATTTAAAGAAAATTTTAGAACAAAGCAATGGCAATAAATTCAATGTTAATACGATAAAGAAGGGAATGTACCGTTGCAATGAATGTAACATGTGCAGGTATATATCGGTTGGTCCTTATATCTCAGTTTTGACTTCAGAAAGAATTCTTTCTGTTCCTGGTTATGTAAATTGTCGTACTTCGGGTATAGTTTATATAGCACTTTGTTCCTCATTTGTTTTCCTAGGGAAAAAAATTGCTGTTCCAAAACACATACACACAACACAAGCACACCAAACAAACAGCAATCCGCACAAATACACCTAAACTCTTACACCTAACCCTACACTAAACTATACATACACCACTAACTATCCACTTACCTTAACCCAAACCCTAACCCTAAGGTCCGTCACTATCACACAGTCACCTCACCCGCCCCCTAGCCCTAACTCACCTACCCCACTCTAACCCTCACATCCACACAATCGCACACTTACCTGACCCGCGCCCTAATCCTAACTCACCTAACCCACCCTAACCCTCACATCCACACAATCGCACACTTACTTGAACCCGACCAGTAACTTTCCACCACAGCTCTGAAAATACTGAAGAAACAGAAACGGACAACCGAATTCTTTCCCTAAGAAAAAATTCAGTGTTCTGTTTCTTCAATATTTACAGCATTCGCTAAAAACGGGTCAATATTAGAACACTCAAAATTTTGAACGTTCGGTTTTCTAATATAGACCCAAATCAAAAAGGGAGTATTTTTATCCCCCTATTCTTTTGAAGCCTTTGTTAAGAAATGATAGAAATATTGAGAAAACCAGTATAATGTGCAGTCTTGATATGACTGTTGATAGTGAGAGCATTAGATCTATTATTTTAGAAAACTAGAAGGTTTTAGAAGGTAATTTTGACTTGATGGCTTTTATTGGCCCTGGCCCAAGTTTACATATAGGAATAATTTTAATTTAAAAACATTATTAGAGAATGACAATAGTAAAGTGTTTTTATTTCCTTACAATGGAACCAAGGTGAATGGTATGTATAAGTGTGGTGACTGCACTATTTGCAGATATATGTTAGAAGGACCTTTTCTTAATTTAGACCATGTTATGTCCACCATGGGTGTACTTTTGAAGAACGAAAGTTCACTACTTAGAACTTCAAAAGTACACCCACACTAACGCGAAAGTGCACTTTCATGAAAGTGCACTCTCACGAACCCGCTACACTAAATGGGCTAGCAGTCATGGACCTTAGAGTTAGGGCATGGGTTAGGGTAAGGGGATAGTTACTAGGGCTATCCCCTTACCTTGACCTGAGCCCTAACCCTAAGGTCCGTGACTATCGCACCATAGTGGAGGACATTTCTAATCTGGCTATGTCCTCTACTGTGGTGCGATAGTCACGGACCTTAGGGTTAGGGCACGGGTTAGGGTAAGGGGATAGTTACTAGGGCTATCCCCTTACCTTGACCCGAGCCCTAACCCTAAGGTCCGTGACTATTGCACCACAGTGGAGGACATAGCCCATTTTTCAATGCCCTCCATTGTGGTGTGGTAGGTTCGGTCTAGTGAGCTTAAGCGAAAGTGCACTTTCGTTAAAGTGTACATTCTCTTAAGTGGGGATGTACTTTCCTATTTCGAAAAAGTGAATTTTCATTGTAGGAAAGTACACCCGTCCACCATACCTATACCGTGAGTTTTTACTTATAAATTCAAAGGAGTTTATTTCGGTTTATCACCAGTTTTAACATCTATTATATAGGCATGACTACTAGGAGTTTAGAAGTAAGAGTCAATGAACATTTTTATGCTATAAATCTAACGATGAAACTAGTGCTTTATATAAGTATTCACAGATTTTTATTAATTTTAAGAAGTTTCTTTATGCCATTATTGAAGCACCTCCCCTGGACGTGAGAGGTGGAGACTTTAAGAGCAAAGTGGAACAAAAAGAAACATTGTAGCAACTTAAACTTGGGGCTGGCAAGACACCTGGCCTTAATGAAAATGTTAATATTAAATGTTTTTTAAAAGGAAGAAGGTTAATGTTGTTTAAAAATGATTGAGTTTTATTTAACATGTGACTTAAAAATAATTGGTGTGTTTTTTTATTATATAATTGGTAACTGATTGCCATTGATTGTTTTCTTTTAAATAGTCTTAGGTTTTACATTTAATTCATTCTGAAGAAGTCCTTGTTTGGATGAAAGAGGATATAAAATTGTGTATATGCTATTTTGTGGAATTTGTCTTTTCCATTTCCCTTAAAGTGCCGAGTTTGGTGGGATTTGTTTTTTTTTTTTGTGTGTGTGCGTTTTTTTGAGTTGCCACCTTCAGTTGGGACTGTTTTTGCAGTTCTCTGGATCAGTTGATGGTCCACCCTTGTGGAGCAGAATGACTGTTGCAGTCCTCCATTCACTTAACCTGTTTCAAGGCTGTAGTTGAAGAGTGCCTCATGTGGTCCTGAGAGGTCATGTTTAAGACTATTAAGGAGGCAACCAGGGATGTTGTTGGGACCCATGGAGGTCTTATCAGACAGTAAATTTGTTATGTCATCCCAATCAGTAAACATATTGCCATTCACCACCAGTTCAGCATACTGCTGTGTGTTATCTTTAAGGTTCTGGACATAGCTGAAGAAGGCTTTGTGATTGTCCTTAGCCTGCAAGGTTATCCTGACCTTATAGTTGACCTTGTTGGACTTAATTAGATGATAAAGGCAATTAATACCATCAAGCCTCATACTGTATCAGGACCAGTAAATGGATTTTCCTTAAGAAAATAAAAGACTGCATAGCCCCCTGTCCTGTCCCTTCTCCAAGGCCCTTACAGTCAGCCAATAATGCCAGAGGTTAGAGTTTCATAGTGCTGAATCTTCATTTGCAGCTTCTTGCTGCAAAATCTGTTGTTCTATTAACTTTTTATGTGACTTACAGTAATATTTAAAATGTGACCCTAGTGTCTAATCTTTCCCCCTTATTAAAGTCAGCTCCCATTAGTCTAGCGCGAGTTGAGAGGGATGGCAATCCTCCCCACACACACAGAAATACAAATGCACATCACTACTACCTGAATGCTAAACCCTCTAACATTAATCTCTGAGTGGTCTCTCCCATTCAGAAGAGTGAATGTAAGCTTTTGACACAGTTAACAAACGTGGCTGTCAGTAAGGATTTATGTAGACAAACACTTCTCTGAATCAATTGCCTGTATAAATCACATGCAACAAGTGTTTCTGGGGAAAGCACATGGCCAATTACCATATGCCTCTCCCATGAATGCCTTATTTACATTTGTGGATAGACAGAGACACATCCCACCATAGTGCTGCACCTTTTTGTGGTAATGCAGGGCTCTGTCTGAATCAGAAATAGCTAATGCTAGCAGTAGAGAAGGCTTATCACTGGCATTTGTGGGCTGGCATAATCATTAAGGTGTTTACTTCACAGACATAGGGTACAGGATTTTGGTAAGGGCTGAGATAATGGTTAAAGTCTTAACTTCACAGACGCATGGTACTCGGTTTGATTCTGACCTCTGGTTATTGACCAGGCTTGTAATAGTCTGCAGACTGATAGCCTAGTATTTACCTGTAAGACTATGCTTAGAGGAAATAACTGTTTCATAGGTACAAGGTACAGAGCTTGACTCTGACCTGAGGTTATTGGCTAGGCTTAAAATGGCCCTCAGGGCAGTTAGCCTAGTATTCACCTATGAATGAGTGATGTTTCTGAATCCCAGGAGAATATGTATTATTTAGATACTTTGGCAGTATTTTGACACTTCATAGCACCCTTTCTCATAAGGCAGCTGTCACCTTCTTGTTTTCTTCCTGTCTTATTTTGAAATATATGAAGTTCTTCACCAGAATGAGTCTTTCCAGGGTATTATCGGATCCTGTTTCAATGACTATTTTGTTCAGCTACCACTAGTGTCATGATTCTTTCCAGGGTCCCCATACATCTCATCACCTAACATAGGTTTTAATAAAATGTCAGATTAAGAAAGAACATTTACAAGAGATGGCTTCATTCTACCTCTTTTTCATACTCACAACAGTTCTGAAAACACAGCTGAGGAAAGAAAATAATTTAAAAGCAAGCATATTTCACACACTACAGATAATATGCTATACACTGGAAAGGTAATGATGTAGAAGATGGGTGGAGTCCTGACCAAATGAAATAAAAAAAAACAGTGTGCCAAGTCTACCATGGCATGACAGCATTATACAGAAAAATGTAAACTTTCATCTATATGGAAATAGATAATGCAAAACACTCTGCTGAAGCAGCAGGTGGTTAAATTGTCTAATGTCCTTGTTGAATCTAACATGTACAACTACATCAACAACATATTTCTTTCACCCTGCATGACACCATATTAGTAAAGCCGTCACTTACTTCAGTTAGCAGCTTAGCGATGTGTGCCTAACCAGGGGATTTGTTGTGTTACATCTTGGTATAAGATGTACAATATCCACACATTTTTAGCTGAGTATTGTTTTCATTTCTTCCCTAAATATGTGCATTTTCTTAATTAAAAAAATGAGAATCAGTCTTCAGTCTTTCTTGGATTTTATCTCAGATCTGATGAATATAAAAATATCAGTTTATGCTTGGACCAACACTGGAAGGTGCTATTGTTAAATGCAAGAAGTCTGAATACCAACATTGGCAACATAGAAGAATTTTTAGAGGACATTGCAATGTACTCCATCAGATGGTGCGCCCCATATTAATGAGTATGGTGCTTGCCATTATTTTAGGAATCATGGTAGAGAAAGTGGAACTTCTATTTCTTTTAAAGACTGCCTGTAGTCACAATACGAACATATTACAGGAAACTCAGAAAGAACATGTGACAGCTAAGATGGGCTGTGCAGTTCTGTGAGTTACAGGCCACCTTCTCTAACAGTATCCGACCATGAAGAACTACTATAAGTAGTTGGAAGAGATGCAGGAAGGGCCAAAAAATTAAGTAAAAAAAAAAACACTGATAAATATAAGTCAACTAAATGTGGGCATTTGCATATTCAACATGGGGGATTATTAGCTAACCCAGGAGAGATTTTAGGTTCATAGGATAATATTAGGTTATTGGCCCAGGGGCCCATATAAGCCTAGCTAAGAATTTTACCCATGTTCCCTCAAAGTCAGCACCTGTTTCCCCTGTCCAGCAGGGACACAGGTGGGATCCCAGGGGTGGGTGTATTTTCTGTTTCCCATCCAGTCATCCAGATTCCTCTTAAAGAAGGCTAGAGAGGTACTCTGCTTGACATGGAGAAGAAGTCTATTCCATAGATGGGGGAGTCTTTGGGACACAAATCTATCCCACCAACAAGTTCTATTAATGTCACAGAACAGGTTAAGACCTTACATGCGGGTTGAGCGAGTGAAGTTTGACTTATGGATATGCAGCAACTCCATCAAGGCTGTGTCTGAGATGGCCTTGTATGCCAGACACAGGCCACCTCTGAGCAGCCTGTACGAGACTGAGCAGAGGGGCAGGGCTTTTAGTATATCTGTATATGATAGGTGTTTGAGTCCCTGGATTTTCTTGCTCAGGAACCTCTGTGGTCTCTCTAGCTTCTGCATGTGCTTGGCCAGGTAAATGCCTAAAGGAGCATTGCACTCGATAATGACTCTGATAAGGGAGGAGTACAGGGATGTTATGACCTCCTTGTTCCTGGATGTAATACCCTCATTTATGAGGTGGGCCATGTAGAAAGCCTTTCATACAATGGAGGCAACGTGGTGGTCAAAAGTCAGGTTGCTATCAACCTAGGTGCCCAAGTCCCTCACAACTGATTGCATGCGTAGTACATTGTTATTAATGTGATAATTAGTGGGGATCCCATTTTTCCCAAAGGGGATAATGATGCATTTCTTGGCATTCAGTTTGAGGCCATGCTTCACACAAGTCATTAGTTTGGGTAAGGCCCTCTTGGAAGACGTTCACATCACTAGGAGAATTTAAGACAGCACCCAGCTTGCAGTCATCTGTAAACTTGTTCAGCCACAGACCATTGGTTTTGGCTTGCACCTCAGAAAAGTATATCCCAAACAGTAAGGGCCCCAAAACCAATCCTTGGGGTACACCGCTCATTATGGGTCTACTACTAGAGGTGGATTCCCCTATTTTGACTGAGTGGGTTCTATCAGTAAGCCAGTTAGCTACCCATCTGGTAACATATGGTTTGATGCCTAGCTGGGAGAGTTTATCTATTATAGCGAGAGTGGGGAATAGCATCAAAGGCTTTCGCTAGGCCAAGGTAGGTGGTGTGCACCATCTTCCCCTCGTGCATGGCTTTGGTGACTGTTTCAAAGAAGTCAACCAAGTTTAACAGGCATGATCTCCCTTTGACAAAACCAAACTGTGTGGGGTCAAGCATTTGGAGGTTGTCAATGTCCTTGTTTATAAGGTCTATGATAATGCATTTCATGACCTTGCAGATCAGGCCAGTTAGGCTAGTGGTCCTATAACTGCCTGGGTCAGTAGATGCTCCACCTTTGTGTAGAGGAATTACAGTGGCTGTCCTTCATTCACCTGGGATGAAGCTATCTCAGGCTTTGGTTGAATAGGGTGCCTAATGTTGCTGAGAGCTCATGCCTGAGTTCATGTAGGATACAGCCAGAGATGTTATTGGGTCCCATGGAGACTGTATTTTTTGCCTTTGAGAGGGCATTAAAGACCTGCTCTTTGGTGGTGAGGGGAGGGGAGCAGGTGCTGGGGATGTCCTGGTTTACTGATGGGGGCCAGGAGGGTGTAGTTTTCACTGAACCTGTCTGCCTGCAGGTTGGCTATATCTATGGTGTTCGTGTATCTGGTATTATTGATCACCAGTTCAGAGCAGATTTGGGTGTTACCCTTGAGATTGTGGAAATATGTGAAGAAGACCTTGTGATTGCCCTTAGTGGATGTGGCCAATTTGGACTCGAAGTTAGCCTTTGAGAATTTCACCAGTGACTTATTTGCTTGTTCAGACAAAGGAGAGATTACTTCCAAATTGGCACCTGCTTCTTCTTGGTCCAGGACAGCATTTTTTTCCATTTATTATAGAGGTTGTTTATTTCTGCTGTCCACCAGATAGGTTTACTCTTCCTTGAGGAAGATGATTTGGTCTTGTCAAGTATTGCTGACTCCATAATAGGTATGTAGGTGCTTATATAGATTTTTGGTGTAGGCTTGGACATTAGCTCTAGTTCCAGCTGAAGGGACGGTGGCTGTGAAGCTGCTTATACCTGCTCTTAGGAGATTGTAGTCAGCTTTGAAAAAAGTTTTTTTTGTTTGCCCCTGACAAGTTGCATGTCAGGAGAGATGTTGACTTCAAAAATGATCACTTTATGGTCAGATCTTACCAAGAAGGATGACACTGTAGGGGTTCTACATTGGCTACTCATGTTGGTTAGGACCAGGTCCAGGATATTTTTACCTCTCATAGGGGTGTCTACCAGCTGATCCAATGCACTGGCATTGACAAAGTTGAGGAATTTCTGGTCATTCATGTTTGAGCAAGAATAGTTTTTCCACTCTGTGGTTGAGTAATTAAAGTCACCCAGGATCAGGGTAGAGGGTTGAATCTTGATGGATTCAAGTAAGTCCAGATAGGTGGAGTGGGCATCCAGAGTCATGGTTAGGGGTCTGTAGCTAGCTATGATTTGAATAGGTGTTTTTTCAGCAGTTAGCTACACTTGGAGTGTCTCCTGTGCATCATACAGTTTGACCAGCCTGGAGGTGTGTATGTCTTTATATATATTTATATATTGAAATTCCACCTCCTTTGACTTTCTAGCCCTCTGTTTGGGATCTGAAAGTATGGTAGGATGAGTAACCTGGTAAGGCTGGGGTGTTCTCCACAGTTTTGAACCAGGTTTCAATGACTGCAGAAATGTCAGCATCCTCCAGGGCAAGAAATGCTTGCAATGAGTACAGTTTCATGCTAAGACTCCTAGTGTTTAGCAGCATGACCTTTAAATTTCATTTAGAAGAAATTTTCATGTTGGTAGTTTTGTGCTCATGACTTTGCATAAAAAAGGCACAATGGGGGAGGCAAGAGCCTTTGCCAGAAACCTGAAGCCCAGGGAAGACAGATGAAGGCCATCTCTGGCAACGCATCGTGGTCTGTTAATCGTGTCCTCCCAGGCTGTCAGGTACTGGATCCCCTTGGAATGACACCAGAAACTAAGCCAATTGTTAAAGTCAGTCATTTTCTGTTTGTATTGAGGCATCATTCTGGGTAATGGTAGGATGCTGCTTAAGGCTAGCGACATACCTGCCTGGGACACATATTCAGTGAGCTCAGTCATGTCTCTCTTCATATAGTCCAGACAGGTACATCTCAAGTCATTCACACCAACATGGACTATGACAAAGTCATAACTGTTGTTAAGAGACGAGTGTGTGTGTGATATGATGGATTCTTCCACCTAACAAGAAACCTATTGTGACTTCCTCCTTGTCTGTCCTGGTGAGGGGTGCATCTGTGTGTCTCACGATAGAGTCTCCTAGTATGTTGGGTTTGTGCCTAGGCCTTAGAGGCTGTGAGACACAGACATGTGTACTATGTGTGATGCTTCGTGCTGTGGGTTGTGATGTGTTTGCTTCTGAGGTCTCTTTTGTTTAGGTATATTTTTTGAGAACCCCTGCATATGTAGGAGTGTGTTGTACAGATGTGGGTGGTGTTAGAGGTGTGCTGTTCATATTGTTTGTGCAGACAATAGTGCCAGATATACTGGCTTGTGACAGAGACAGCAAGGATTATAGGTTCTTAATGTAATTGCATCTCTCACATATTGTGTTTCTAGGTGGTAGTAATAGAGGGTTGTCTGTGTACATAAGGCAGTTGCTACACTGTCTCAGGATGCCCATATCAACCAGACTAGCAGGAAAAACCATAGGAAATTATCCGTCCCTGATTATCAGAATCTGTGGAACAGAGGTCAGGGATAGTAGAGTGGGTACTGTCTGAGGAGAGCACCTATAGGTGTGAGTAGGGCTGGATAAAATCAACACAGTAGCTGCAGGTGAGGGCCTCACTTACACAGGAGTGCTGGTAAGGGAAAAAATGCAACTGAGATACCTCACAAAGGGTTAAAACAGCAAAGAGGCAGTGTGCGATGGGCAAACAAGCACAAACCCATGCAAATGCTGGGTTTAAATACCACCAACATGAAAATAAAATAGAAACACTGGAATTGACCAATCAGCTCTTGTCCCTGAGCTCTTAACTCAACACCCTATGTCAGACCAGTTCCGACCAGTTCGCTTACTCCCACTAAGTGTAGGCAGGCCCTGGCCAACACAACATGGTGTAGCAGGAAACACAGGAATCACACAAACAGATCTGGATACAGCAAAACCTATAACCAGACTATGCTAAAGATATTTAAACTCTGTTTAGGTCAATTGAACACAAGAGAACAGATACACACTTAGATATAACAGTAGCAAACAAGAGCAAACTGATTTAAACAAATTAACCAATTAACCAATAAAAGACCTCAAAATTGAGCCCTGTTCCAGCAGTCTTTGATCAGACAAGATCTAAATGTACATTCCTGCCACTAGAGTGCAGGGGAACCCTCTCCAAAACAAAATGGCCTGGATCAGTGCTCAAGTTATACAAACAGAGCTAGATTCAGCAGGTCGGAATGTAGTCTATGCTACACCAATTTCAGAAAGAAACTGTTCAAATAAGCAGGCATAATAAGCCTTCAATCAGCAATTCCCAGCTTACAATGGGTGAATCTACCCTCTCCTCCCACAAGAGTGCAAGACCACAAACCTTCATAATGTACAATAACTGGTCTGCACCCCAAGTGCTTAAACCAGAACTAAGACACTTTTAGAATAACAGACACTAAGCCTTCAACCAGCAATTACCAGCTTAGAAGGATCTAAGCTACCTCTCCTGCCACAAGAGTGTAGATCACAAACCTTCTTAATGTAAAACAAATGGCCTGAAGTCCAAGTGCTTAAACCAAAAGGCTTAGAATAACAGTTACAATTTAATCAGGCTACTAACAAGCAGTAATAAATGCAGCAGAATAAATGTAATTGAGTACTTTTAAGAACAAGCAGCAAAAGCAAAATAAAGTAATAAAGGACGAAGTGACACAACTACAGTAAAAGCAGATGAATAAAGTGCATTTTTTAGGTTAAGTGGTAAGGGATGAAACAAGATGAAAGCTTAAACTGAATAATGGGCATGCAGTCTTTGCTTCAAGACTCAGAATGCCTATAACAACACACACATGCTGGTAAAGCTAAAAGTGGTGTTTTGACATCATTTCAAAGCCAGATATCCTGAAAGTACCTTATTTCTTCTACACCAATTTTCACCTGCTGATTTCTGCAGATTTTAATGTTATTTAAATGAATTGTGCTTATTTTATTTAATTTCCTTCCTGCAATTAAATTATGTTGCTATAGACTTCTGTCAGAATTCATTAATTGCTGTGTTGTTTCCCTTCATAGGTTCACAGGTAGATACTAGGCTATCTGCCCTAGGGCATTTATAAGCCTAGCCAAGTGTATTTGGCTTCTGCCTCCCTATTAGATTAGCCTACTGTGCCTCTGTAAAGTAGGCCACAGAAGGTACCCTTTTAAGATTAGTTTACTGTGCCTCTGTCTAGCAGGGACACAGAAGAGATCCCAGGGTAAATTTGCGATTTCCCATCCACGCGTCCAAATTTCGCTTGAAGAGGGACAGCGAGGGGCTATGTCTAACATGATTTGGAATTCTATTCCAGAGTGAGGGGAGCCTCTGGGAAATGAATCTGTCCCTACAGCATGTCCTATTTATTTTTGTGCTGAGGTTTAGATCCCTGGAGTGTGTAGCTCTAAGGGACTTGGATTTTTTGAGGTGGAGCATGTCCATTAATTCTGGGTTTGACATGGCTTTGTACGTCAGGCATAGATCACCTCTGAGTAGGCGGTAAGCAACTGAGTAGAGCTGGAATTTCTTTAGTCGAGCTGCATAGGACATCTGTTTGTAGCACATGATCCTCTTGGTGAGGTACTTTTGGGGTCTCTCCAGTTGCTGCAGGTGTTGAGTAAGGTACATCCCAAAAGGGGCATTGTATTCAATTATGGGCCTGATGAGTGACGAGTAGAGGGGCACAATGACCTCTCTTGATCTAAATGTGAACCCTTTCGTGATAAGGTGGGCTATATAGAAGGTCTTTCTAACCACTTTAGTAATGTGATTATGAAAGGAGAGACTACTATCTATGTTGGTCCCCAAATCTCTAATTACTTCTTCTGTACTTAATGGATTACCACCTATGTGGTAATTTGTGGGCACCTCGTTTTTCCCAAAGGGGATGACTATGCAATATTTAGCATTTAGCTTGAGGCCGTGGCTCTGGCACTAAGCATCTGTCTCTGTGAGACCCTTTTGGAGGATGCTTGTGTCAGCTGGAGATTTGATTATGGCCCCCAGTTTGCAGTCATCTGTGAACTTTGTCAGGCATAATCCCCCTGTGTTAGCCTGAACCTCAGAGAAGTATATACCGAACAAGAGAGGTCCCAGAACTGAGCCCTGTGGGACACCACTTGTAACTGGTTTGGATTCGGACATGGCACCTGTGATTCTGACCATGTGGGTTCTATCTCTGAGCCAGTTTGCAACCCATCTTGTGATATAGGGGTTGATATTTAAGCTGGTAAGCTTATTTATGATGCCCGAGTGGGGTATTGTGTCAAAGGCTTTTGTGAGGTCCAGGTAGGCTGTGTGGACTACCATGACCTCATCTATGGCTTTGGTAACTGTTTCAAAGAAATCAACTAGGTTTAAGAGGCAAGATCTGCCCTTAACAAATCTGAATTGGGTAGGGTCCAGTGTCTGGTGGCTCCCAATGTCTTTGTTTATGAGTTCCATGATAATACGCTCCATAGCTTTACAGACCAGACTATTCAGGCTTATGGGGCGATAGTTTCCGGGGTCCATTGTGGCACCACCTTTGTGGAGTGGGACCACTGTAGCTGTACGCCATTCTTTGGGTACATATCCTGTAGTAAGGCTAGGTTTGAACAGTGACTTAATGTGAGGGTTCAGTTCTTCCTGGAGCTCATGTAAGACACAGCCTGGGACACCGTCTGGTCCCATAGATGCTGTGTTTTTTGCTTTGGAGAGGGAAGCTTTCACCTGTGCATCTGTGATGTCAGGGAGGTTACATTCAGTTGGGATAGGCATTTACTCCTTTGGGGGGGAGGGGGGGGAGAAGTTTGCACTGAATCTGTCTGCCAGGATGTTGGCTATGTCTGTAGGTTCAGTATATTTTGTACCATTATGCAACAATTCAGAGCATATCTGGGAGTTTCCACCCATGTTCCTGACTTAACTAAAGAAGGCCTTGTGATTATCTTTAGTGTCTAGGGCAATTTTTCTTTTGAAGCTGGCCTTTGATGATTTTATGAGGGATCGAAGTTTCTTGCTAATACTGATCAGAGATGCCTTCCCTTTTTGGGATTTTGCTCTGTCATGTAGTAGCTTCCTCCTTCTGTTGTATAGCTTATTTATGGCCGGGGTCCACCAGACCAGTCTCCTGTTTTTGGAGGAGTGAGTCTTGGTTTTATTTGGAATAGCACGATCCATGCATTCCTGCAGGTGCTCATAGAATGCATTTGTAAAGGATTCTGTGGATTGGGCTGTATTATCCTCTGGCCCAGGGGCTTTGAAGGATTCTGCCTCAGTCTTGAAATGTGCAAAGTTGGCTTTTGAGAAATTCTTTACAGTGATTTCCTTGGCTGGGGGTGGGGATGGGATATGGATGTCCAGGGAAATTTCTTTATGGTCTGATCTTACCAATGAGGGGTTTACCTCTGGTGTGGAACACAGAGTCCCCATGTTGGTAATGACCAGGTCCAATATGTTGTTCCCTCTTGTGGGAGTGGTGACCAGTTGTTCCATTGCGTTAGAGTTTATAAATTCAAGGAACCATTGGGCGAGGGTGTTTGGGCTTAAGTAGTTTTCCCAGTCAATGCTTGGGTAGCTGAAGTCACCCAATAACATAGTGTTTGGAGAGACCTTCATATTCTCCAGTGTTCTCAGGAATGCCAAGTGGGGTTCCTGTAATAGGGAGGGTGTTCTGTAGCAGGCTACAAACTTAAAGGCAGTTTTGCCCGCTGTTAGTTGCACATGGATGGTTTCTGATGCTTCGTTCAGTGCCACTAACCTGGAGGTGTAGGTATCTTTGATGAATATAGATACTCCCCCTCCTTTTGTGCTTCAGTCCGAGTTTTGGGGCTGAAATGCATGGTATGAGTTATAACCTGGTAGTGCTGGGGTGCTCTCAGGAGCCTTGAACCAGGTTTCTGTTACTGCACAGACATTGATTTTCTCCATACTGAGGAGAGCCTCGAGTGCATGCATCTTGAGGTTTAGACTTCTGGCATTGAGTAGCATTACCTTTAGTTTTTTTATCCTTGGGTTGTCTATGGAGGTGGGTTTGTCCTTTGAGCCTTGCCTAAAAAAGGCACTATGGGGGTGGCAAGAGCCTTGGCCAGTATACGAAAGCCTAAGGGTGACAGGTGCAAGCCGTCCCTAGCAAAGTAACGTGGCTTGTCAAGCATGTCATCCCAGGCTGACAGACACTGGATCCCCTTTGAATGACACCAATACTTTAGCCAATTGTTGAAACTGATCATTTTGTCTTTATACTGTGGCATCATTCTTGGTGAGGGTAAGATGCTACTCAAGGTCACCAGCCTGGGCTACATGGTCAAAGAGCTCCTCTATGTCTCTTTTCATGTAGTCCAGGGAGGTATGTCTCAGGTCATTCACACCAGCATGGACAATGACAGAGTCATACTTGTACTTGCTTTGGAGTGACCTGTGTGCTTGCATTATGTGGCGGATCCTGGCACCTGACAGGCAGCTTACAGTGACCTTCTCCTTGTTCAGTCTGGTGAGCGAGACGTCAGTGTGCAGGACAATAGAGTCCCCTATAACAAGTGTATTTGGTGTGTTGTTTGGCCTTAAGGGCTGTGACTGTGAGGCACACTGATTTTGTGAGATATGTGATTCGTGGGTATTGTTGAGGGGTGGCTGTTGCTTGGATATCTGCTTAGGAGGTCTTTGCTGTTTAGGCAGATTTTTATTTAGAGCCTCCGAGTATGTTTTTGTGTGTTTATTTGTGGGTATGCAGATGCAATAGGTCTGTGTGAGACTGGATTTGTGGTGTGGGTGGTTACCTTTTCCTCCTGACAGACTGTGCCAGTCTTGGGTTGAGAGAGCTCTGCCTCCAGTTTGGCTGTGTAACTGCATCTCTCACATGTATTAGAGTTTGTTGGAAGGATGAGAGGGTTGTCTGTGTACATAAGGCAATTGCAACATTGCCTCAAAATTCCCAGATTCACCAGCTGGACTGGAGAGTAACCTTGAAACTGACCCTTGGACATACCAGATTAGTATAGGGTACTGTTTTTTTACTGATCAGATTAGGGAAGGGAACTGATTTTTCACTTGATCAGGAAGGACCAATCGGAAGCCTAATACTTATGAGAAGTCAAGGAGGGTGTAGTGCTTTAGTTAGTTAGTGTTTTCTTATAAGAGCTGAGCAAGTGCCGGGCTTTAGAAAGAGAATAGAGTGATTACTTTGAGAGTTTGAACAGTTCTAAGGGAAAAAGTGAAGAGCAGACTTTGTGGAGCCTGGAATAGTTTAAACCCGTTTTGGCGGCGCTGCCCGGCGCAGCTCAGTGCGCAAAACTGCGCAAAAAGAGAGTTGTAGGGTTTTAAGAGAGAGAGCTCAAGGAGTTTAGAATTTACCCAAAATGGCCAATAAAACTACAGCTTCTAGGTAGTAACCACTCCTCCAGGGACAGGCAGGCTGTTTAGTGTTAACCACTCCCACTGGTGAACACAGAGACTTCCCTTTAGCCCAAGCAAGCACTAGCCTTCTAGAAACTTCCAAACAGTTCAGAACAGCAAATCTGTAACTGAACTTTCTTAACTTTCAGAAAGTGGGAAAAAAAGCAAGATTTTTTTTTTCTTTTTGTTGTAGTTTAAAGGTAGCAGAGATACACAAGCAGCAAAATAATCACAACAGTGCAATAAATGACCCCACACTAGAGTGCTAGGCCAAAATCAGGTAAAATGCAGTTTTTAGAGAAAAAAATGATTTTAAATTAAGTGCAACACATGAAATGCAGTAAACAGGCTCTAGATGTGTTCCAAGTACTGTTACTGTTACAGATATAAACTTTAGCAAGCCAGAAAATGCCAGAAAATAGGCGGCAAAGCAGTAAAACTTAACAAAAAATCAGAAGAAAATACTTAAAATCACAAAAGTGGCTCCTTTTCTTCTCTCAGCGTTTTCTCCCCTTGGTATGTGTTTCAGCAACAACTAGCAAGCCTGAAAAGACGCCAAAACCACGAGGCAGCCGGGTTTTAAGAGAGAGAGAGATCAAGGAGTTTAGAATTGACCCAAAATGGCCAATAAAACTACAGCTTCTAGGTAGTAACCACTCCTCCAGGGACAGGCAGGCTGTTCAGTGTTAACCACTCCCACTGGTGAACACAGAGACTTCCCTTTAGCCCAAGCAAGCACTAGCCTTCTAGAAACTTCCAAACAGTTCAGAACAGTAAATCTGTAACTGAACTTTCTTAACTTTAAGAAAGTGGGAAAAAAAGCAAGATTTTTTTTTTTTTTCTTTTTGTTGTAGTTTAAAGGTAGCAGAGATACACAAGCAGCAAAATAATCACAACAGTGCAATAAATGACCCCACACTAGAGTGCTAGGCCAAAATCAGGTAAAATGCAGTTTTTAGAGAAAAAAATGATTTTAAATTAAGTGCAACACAGGAAATGCAGTAAACAGGCTCTAGATGTGTTCCAAGTACTGTTACTGTTACAGATATAACAGATCCCTGTTCTAAATGTATTACTTTCCTCTCCATGTTAATTGATGTGGGCATTTTTGGTAACAATTAAACAAGTTTTGATTATTTATATTTTGTTTTTTAAGGTGTTATGTTTTACAGTTACCAGCCTGAATTAATTAATAACTGTGCTGTTCCCTGTGCTTTATCTGCTGTTTTCCCTCTGTTTTTTTTAACTTAAGTTACTAATAAAACAAAGTTTTAGCCAGGTGTGTGGGCACTCTGAGAGATAGTGGTAATTATTCTCTGAGACAGGATATACTACTACTGTTTACAGAAGGCTAGCATTATTGTCTAGAGTCAAAAGCTGTTTGAAGACTGTTTTTTTCATTGGTGTGTTTAAATTCTTGGCACAGTTATATTGTTTCGAACTGTAATTTGTGCAGCACCACACAAACTTACACTCAATAGACACAAACATACCTGAGTTAATGCATACACTCCATCACAAACTACCAGTGATAAGCATATAGGTTCATAGGTAAGTACTAGGCTATCTGCCCGAGGGCATCTGTAAGCCTAGCCAGAATGTGTTGGGTTTCACCGCCCCCTTAGATTAGTTCCCTGTGCCTCTGTCCAGCAGAGCCATTAGTTCCCTGTGCCTCTGTGCAGTAAAGCCACTGTAGTGATCCCCGGGGTAAATTTTCTCTTTCCCATCCACTCATCAAGGTTTCTCTTGAAGAGTGTGAGTGAGGGGCTCTGCCTAATGTAGATTGGAATCCTGTTCCAAAGCATGGGGAGTCTCTGGGACAAGAATCTATCCCTCCAGCAAGTCCTATTTATCGTTGTGGTGAGGTTTAGATCCCTAGAGCGTGTAGCTCTTGGGGATTTGTTTTTTTTTAGGTGGAGCATGTCCATCAATTCTGGGTTGGACATGGCCTTGTATGTCAGGCAGAGATCACCTCTCTGTAAGCAGTATGCAAACGAGTACAGCTGGAGTTTCTTCAATCGGGCTGCATAGGGCATTGTTTGGGGACAGTAATCCTCTTGGTGAGTTACTTCTGTGGTCTTTCCAGCTGTTGCAAGTGTATTGTAAGGTACATCCCAAATGGAGCGTTGTTTTCGATGATGAGTCTGATGAGTGATGAGTGATGAGTAGAGGGGCACAATAACCTCTTTTGTTCTAGATGCGAACCCTTTTGTGATTAGATGGGCCACATAGAAGGATTTTCTAACCACCTTGGCAATATGATTATCAAAGGAGAGATTACTATCTACTTGGGTCCCCAAATCCCTTATTACATTTTCTGTATTTAGGGGACTACCATGTATGTGGTAGTTCACAGGTATTTTGTTTTTTCCAAAGGGGATGACTATACACTTTTTGGCATTTAGCTTGAGGCCATGATTTTGACACCCAGTATCCATCTCAGTGAGACCCTTCTGGAGGATGTCTGTATCAGCCAGAGAGTCAATTATGGCCCCCAGTTTGCAGTCTTCTGTGAACTTGGTCAGCCATAGTCCTCCTATGCTTGCCTGTACCTCTGAGAAATATATACTGAACAGGAGGAGACCCAGGACTGAGCCCTGGGGGACGCCACTTGTAACTGGTTTAGAGTCGGACCTAGAGCCTGCAACTCTCACCGTGTGGGTTCTATCAGTGAGCCAATTGGCAACCCATCTCTTGATGTAGGGGTTTATGTTCAGGCTGGTGAGCTTGTCTATAATACCAGAATGGGGAATGGTGTCAAAAGCCTTTGCAAGGTCTAGATAGGCTGTGTGGACCTCCTTTCCCTCTTCTAAAGCCTTTGTAACTGTCTCAAAGAAGTCCACCAGGTTTAGGAGGCATGATCTGCCCTTAACAAAGTCAAACTGGGTAGGGTCCAATGTTTGGAGGTTCCCAATGTCTCTGTTAATGAGTCCCATGATGATGTGCTCCATAGCCTTGCAGACCAGGCTAGTCAGGCTTATAGGGCGATAGTTCATGGGGTTCATTGTGGCTCCACCTTTGTGAAGTGCGGTAACTGTTGCTATGCGCCCTTCTATGGGTATGTAGCCTGTAGAGATGCTGAGTTTGAACAGTGTGTTTAGGTGAGGGGTTAGTTCATTTTGGAGTTTGTTTAAGACACAGCCTGGGACACCGTCCGGTCCCATTGAAGCTGTGTTTTTGGCTTTGGCTAGGGCTGTTTTAACCTGTGTGTCAGTGATTGCTGAAGCTCTACATTCTTCTGGTATGGTTATGGGCCCTTTAGGGGGTGAGAGGGGGATGAAGTTTGCACTAAACCTGTCTGCCAGAATGTTGGCAATATCAGTCAGTTCAGTGTATTTTATGCCATTCTGCACTAACTCAGAGCAGATCTGAGATTTTCCATTTAGGTTCTTGACATAGCTAAATAATGTTTTGTGGTGATCTTTGGAGTCCTTGGCAAATTTTCTTTCAAAGCTAGCCTTGGATGATTTTATGAGAGATTTTACTCTTTTCTGTACTAGTTTCCTCCTTCTGTTGTATAGTTTGTTTATGGCAGGGGTCCACCAGACTGGTTTCCTTTTCTTGGAGGAGTGAGTCTTGGTTTTGCTTGGGATAGCACAATCCATGCATTCTTGCAGGTGCTCATAGAGTGTCTTTGTAAGGGATTCAGCAGCTTGAACAGCATTGTCCTTTAGCATGGGGGCTGTGAACTTTTCCACCTCGGTCTTAAGTAATGTGAAGTTTGCTTTTGAAAAGTTTTTCACAGTGGTTTCCTTGATTGGGGTGGGGGCGGAATGTGGATATCCAGAGTGATTATTCTATGGTCTGATCTAACCAGCGAGGGGTTGACCTCCGGTGTAGAACACCCGTCACCCCTGTTGGTGATGACCAGGTCCAATATGTTGTCACCTCTGGTGGGGTGTTGACCAGTTGATCCAGGGCGTTTGAGTTTATAAATTCTAGGAAGCGTTGGGCAAGTGAGTTAGTACTTGAGTAGTTCTCCCAATTAATGTTTGGGTAATTGAAATCACCCAATATTAGGGCATTTGGTAGGAACTTCATATTTTCCAGTGTCTCCAGAAATGCAGAATGGGATTCCTGGGTCAGAGTGGGTGATCTGTAGCAAGCTACAATTTGAATTGCAGTTTTGCCCATTGTTAGTTGCACATGGATGATCTCTGAGGCATTGTGCTGTGCCACTAACCTGGAGGTGTGGGTATTCTTGATGATTATGGATACACCCCCGCCTTTTGTATTTCAGTCTGGGTTCTATGGCCGAAAAGTATGGTATGAGTTATAGCCTGGTAGTGCTGGGGTGCTCTCTGGAGCCTTAAACCAGGTTTCTGTTACTGCACAGATATCGATGTTCTCCATACTGAGGAGTGCCTCGAGTGCATGCATTTTGAGGTTTAGACTTCTGGCGTTGAGTAGCATTACCCTTAGTTTTTGGTTGCTTGTGCTATTTATGGTGGTGGATTTGTCTTTTGAGCCTTGCCTAAAAAAGGCACTATGGGGGCGGCAAAAGCCTTGGCCAGTTTGCGGAAGCCTAAAGGTGACAGGTGCAAGACATCTCTTGTGAAGCAGTGTGGCTTGTCGAGCATGTCATCCCAGGTGGACAGATACTGGATACCTTTTGAATGACACCAGAAACTTAGCCAATTGTTGAAATTGATCATTTTTTCTTTATACTGTGGCATCATTCTTGGTGAGGGCAGGATGCTACTCAGGGTCAGGGTCATACCGGCTTGGGCTATGTGATCAGAGAGCTCTTCCATGTCTCTTTTCATGTAGTCCAGGGAGGTACGTCTCAGGTCATTCACACCAACATGGACAATGACAGAGTCATATTTGTACTTGTTCTGGAGCAACCTGAGTGCTTGTGTTATGTGGCAGATCCTGGCACCTGACAGGCAGCTAACTGTAACCTTCTCCTTGTCCAGCCTATTTAGTGGGACATCAGTGTGTCTGACTATAGAGTCACCTATTACTAGTGTGTTGGGTATGTTATTTTGCCTTAAAGGCTGTGATTGCATGGCACACTGATTATGTGACATATGTGTTTCATGGTTTGTGATGGGGTGGGGAGGTTGCTTGGGTGTCTACTTTGGAGGTCTGTGTTGCTTTTGCTGATTTTTATTTAGAGCCTCTGAGTATGTTTTTGTGTATTTATTTGTGTTATTTGCCTGTGTTTAGTAGGTCTATGTGAGACTGGTGGTGTGTTGCAAGTATTTTCCTTCTCCTCTTGACTGTCATTTCCAGTCTTGGGTTGAGAGAGCTTTGCCTCCAGTTTGGCTGTATAATTGCATCTCTCGCATATATACAGTATACTAACCTCAAAAAAAGGCATAGCAAAATTAATTTAAAATGGGTGGCGAAAGCCAAACACACTCTGGCTAGGCTTATAAATGCCCTAGGGCAGATAGCCTAGTATGAACCTATGAACCTATGAACCTATATTAGTGTTTGGTGGTAGGAGGAGAGGGTTGTCTGTGTACTTCAGGCAGTTGTAACATTGCCTCAAAATGCCCAGATTCACCAGTTGGACTGGAGAGTACACCTGAAACTGCCCTTTGGACATGCTTGAATAGGTAAAGTGAGCTGTTTTACTGATTGGCTGGTAGGGACGAATACAGAGCCTTGTCCTTCTGGACAGTAGAGGGGGGGGGTCTAGTGCTAGGGTTAATTAGTGCTTGCTATGAGTTTTGAGGAAGTGCTGGGCTGTGAAATGAATGGTTTGAGTGCTTAAGTTGAAAGTTTGTCTTGTTCCAAGAGAAAAATTGAAGAGTAGACTTTGTGGAGCCAGGAACAGTTTAACCCTAGCTAACCGGCGCTGCCCGGCGAGCAAAACCACGCAAATGCGGATTTTATAGCAGGGAAATGAAAGAGATAGAAATTATCCCAAAATGGCCAATAAACTACTAACTTCTGGGCTGAAACCACTCCTCCAGGGACAGATAGACTGCTCAAAGCTCCACTCTCTCTCACAGGTGAACAGAGAAACTTTCTTCTATCCAAGTAAAGTATGGGCAACACAGAAACTTGTAACACAGCCCTGAATTCAGCAATAACCTGAAAATTGGACTATACTAGTTCAGAAAGGCGGGAAACAAGTACTTTTTTTTGTTTTTTTCAGAAAATAAAGCAGATACAATAAAAAAAAAAATAAATGCACAGAAATGGCTATCGCACTTTAGTGTGTAGCCTACAACAGTTAAACAGATTATTTAAACACAAAAATTACTTAGTTCAAGTGCAGGCAGCAAATAAATACAATATGTAGTAGAAACAAGCTTTTTAAATCACAGAAACACTAAAAAATTGGCATTTTAGGCGGAATTAGTTAAAGACGGCAAGAAAATGCAGAAAAATGATACTTAATCACTCCAAATTCTCTCTTTTGTCTCTCTGCTGCTGAAGAGCTCTGCAGGACACCTGGCAAGCACTTGCTGAGCTGAATACAAGCACAAAAAAATGCGCAAATGCAGTTTTTATAGCAGAGAAATGAAAGAAGACAGAAATTAGCCCAAAATGACCAATAAACTACTAACATCTGGGCTGAAACCACTCTTCCAGGGACAGATAGGCTGCTCAAAGCTCCTCTCTCTCACAGGTGAACAGAGAAACTTTCTTCTATCCAAGTAAAGTTTAGGCAACACAGAAACTTGTAACACAACCCTGAATTCAGCAATAACCTGAAAACTGGACTATACTAGTTCAGAAAGGCAGGAAACAAGTATATTTTTTGTTTTTTTTCAGAAAATAAAGCAGATACAATAAAACAAAACACTTTAAATGCACAGAATGGCTATCACACTTTAGTGTGTAGACTACAACAGTTAAACAGATTATTTAAACACAAAAATGACTTATTTCAAGTGCAGGCAGCAAATAAGTACAATATAGGTTCATAGGTTCATACTAGGCTATCTGCCCTAGGGCATTTATAAGCCTAGCCAGAGTGTGTGTGGCTTTCACCACCCCTTTGGATGAGAATACTATACCCATTAGTTTGCTGTGCCTCTGTCCAGCAGTGATACATAGATGATTCCCGGGGTAAACCTACGATCTCCCATCCACTCGTCAAGATTTCTCTTGAACAGAGTCAGTGAGGGGCTCTGCCTCACATGGACTGGGATTCTGTTCCATAGTGTAGGGAGTCTCTGGGTGATGAATCTGTCCCTCCAGCACGTCCTATTTATATCCGTGTTGAGGTTTAAGTCTCTTGCTCTCGTGGATCTGGTGGATTTGGATTTTTTGAGGTGGAGCATGTCCATTAATTCTGGGTTGGACATGGCCTTGTATGTCAGGCACAGATCACCTCTGAGCAGACGGTATGTGACTGAATAGAGCTGGAGCTTCTTCAGTCGGGCATTGTATGACATATGTTTGAGCCCCTTTATCCTTTTGGTGAGGAACTTTTGGGGTCTTTCCAACTGCTGCAGGTGTCGAGTAAGGTACATTCCGAATGGGGCGTTGTACTTAATCATTGGTCTGATAAGTGAAGAGTACAGGGGTACAATGACCTCTCCTGATCTGGATGTGAATCCCTTTATGATCAGGTGGGCAATGTAGAAGGTCTTCCTAACCACTTTGGCAATGTGAATGTCAAAAGAGAGGTTACTGTCAACTTGGGTCCCCAGGTCCCTGATAACTTCTTCCGTGTTTAATGGATTACCACCTATGTGGTAATTAGGGGTTACCTTGTTTTTCCCAAAGGGTATGACTATACATTTTTTGGCATTTAGCTTAAGGCCATGGCTCTGGCACCAGTTATCCATTTCTATGAGACCTTTCTGGAGGATGTCTGTGTCTGATGGAGTGTCAATTTTGGTGCCCAGTTTGCAGTCATCTGCAAATTTTGTCAGCCACAATCCCCCTATGTTTGCCTGCACTTCAGAAAAATAAATGCCGAACAAGAGGGGACCCAGGACTGAGCCCTGTGGGACACTGCTCGTGACCGGCTTAGAGTCTGACATGGCACCAGCAACTCTAACCCTGTGTGTTCTGTCCTTGAGCCAGTTTGCAACCCATCTTGTGACATATGGGTTTACATCTAAGCTGGTGAGCTTTTCTATGATGCCCGAGTGGGGTATTGTGTCGAACGCTTTTGCTAGGTCAAGGTAGGTTGTGTGAACTGCCTTACCCTCATCAATGGCCTTAGTGACTGTTTTGAAAAAGTCGACCAAGTTCAAGAGGCAGGATCTGCCCTTGACAAAGCCAAATTGGGTAGGATCCAGTGTCTGTAGGTCCCCAATGTCTTTATTTATGAGTTCCATTATGATCCTCTCCATAGCTTTGCAGACAAGGCTCGTCAAGCTTATGGGCGGTAATTTCCAGGGTCCGTAGAAGCACCGCCTTTGTGGAGTGGGACCACAGTTGCCGTCGCCATTCTTTGGGTGCGTATCCTGTAGTAAGGCTAAGATTAAACAGCAGCCTTATGTGTGGGTTTAGTTCCTCATTGAGTTTGTGTAGCACACAGCCGGGGACACCGTCCGGTCCCATTGATGCTGTGTTTTTTGCTTTAGAGAGAGCAGCTCTCACCTGGGCATCTGAGATGTTTGTGAGGCTAGACTCTGGTGGGATAGATATTTCTCCTTTTGGGGGGGAGGGAGGGGAGAAATTTGCACTGTACCTGTCTGCCAGTATGTTGGCAATGTCTGTGGGTTTAGTGATTTTTTTTATCATTTTGGACTAATTCTGAGCATATCTGGGAGTTTCCACCCAAGTTTCTAGCATAGCTAAAGAAGGCTTTATGATTGTCTTTTGTGTCATTAGCGATTTTTCTCTCAAAGTTGGCCTTGGATGATTTTATGAGTGATCGTAGTTTTTTGCTAGTATTGATCGGAGATGCCTTCCCTTTTAGGGATTTTGCTCTGTCATGTAGTAGCTTTCTCCTCTTGTTGTAGAGTTTGTTTATGGCTGGGGTCCACCAGACTGGGCGCCTGCCTTTGGTGGAAAGGGTCTTGATTTTATTAGGGATTGCTTGATCCATACATTCCTGGAGGTGCTCGTAGAAGGCATTTGTAAGGGTTTCAGCAGCGTGGGTTGTGGTTTCCACTGGCTCGGGGCCTTGAAGGATACCACTCCAGTCTTAAGAAGTGTGAAGTTTGCTTTTGAGAAGTTCTTCACTGTGGTCTTTTGCTGGGGTGGGGGCGGGATGTGGATCTCCAGTGAGATTAATTTATGGTCTGATCTCACCAATGAGGGATATACTTCGGTGTGGAGCATTTTGTCCCCATGTTTGTGATGATCAGGTCTAGTATATTTTCTCCTCTTGTGGGAATGATGACTAGTTGTTCCATAGCATTTGAGTTTATGAACTCAAGGAACCTTTGGGCTAGGGTGTTGGGGCTTGAGTAATGTTCCCAGTCTATGTTTGGGTAGTTGAAGTCACCCAATATGATGGTGTTTGGAGAGACATTCATACTCTCCAGTGTCTTCAGGAAGGCTGTGTGGGTTTCCTGAGTTTGAGAAGGTGGTCTGTAGCATGTTACAAACTGTAGGGCAGTTTTACCTATGGTTAATTGCACCTGGATGGTCTCCGATGCTTCGTGCATTGCCACTAACCTGGAGGTGTGGGTATCCTTTATGAATATGGATACTCCCCCTCCTTTTGTGGTTCGGTCTGGATTTTGGGGCCGGAACGCATGATATGAGGTATAACCTGATAGTGCTGGGGTGCTCTCAGGAGCCTTGAACCAGGTTTCAGTCACAGCACAGACATCGATGTTCTCCATACTGAGGAGGGCTTCGAGGGCATGCATCTTGAGGTTTAGACTTCTGGCATTGAGCAGTAATACCCTTAGTTTTTCTCCATTTTTGTTTTCTAGGGCGGTAGGTTTATAACTGCGGTGGTGGTGCTGCGGTAGCATTGTCGCCTCACAGTTAGACATTGCCCGTTCGATTCTCAGTTAAAGTGTCTACTGTGTGACGACATGCGTGAATGGGCGTTCCTTCGTTGAAGGTTGTGCGTTAGGCCCGGCAAGCCAGCATGTAAAACTCTACTGCCAATCATTAGCAGACCGGAGTTCCGCTGTGTCGACCCCTGACCGAGAAAAGCCGAAAGACGCACACACAGGGCGGTAGGTTTATCATTTGAGCCTTGCCTAAAAAAGGCACTATGGGGGTGGCAAGAGCCTTTGCCAATATCCGGAAGCCCAGGGGCGTGGCTTGTCAAGCATGTCATCCCAGGCAGACAGACATTGGATCCCCTTAGAATGACACCAGTAATTAAGCCAATTATTAAAGCTGATCATTTTGTCTCTGTATTGTGGCATCATTCTTGGTGAGGGTAGGATACTGCTCAGGGTCAGGGTCATACCGGCCTGGGCTACATAATCTGAGAGCTCCTCTATGTCTCTTTTCATGTCAGGTCATTCACACCGGCATGGACAATGACTGAGTCATACTTGTACTTGCTGTGGAGTGACCTGAGTGCTTGTGTTATGTGGCGGATTCTAGTGCCTGACAGGCAGCTTACTGTGATCTTTTCCTTGTTCAGTCTGGTGAGTGGGACGTCAGTGTGTCTGACTATGGTGTCACCTATAACAAGTGTGTCTGGCATTGTGTTTGGCCTTAAGGGCTGTGACTGTTTAGCACACTGACTTTGAGAACTATGTGTTGCATGTCTTATGTCTTGAGGTGGCAGTTGCTTGGGTGTCTGCTTTGGAGGCCTCTGTAGTTTTGGTAAATTTTTGATCAGTGCCTCTGAGTATGTCTTTGTGTGTTTATGTGTTTGTTTTGCAGTTGTGATAGTTCTATGTGAAACTGGGTTTGTGGTGTGCATGGTTTCCTTCTCCTCCTGCCTGGTCTTGCCAGTCCTGAGTTGAGACAGCTCAGCCTCCAGTTTGGCTATATAGTTGCATCTCTCACATGTATTTGTGTTTTGTGGGAGAAGGAGTGGGTTGTCTGTGTACATGAGGCAATTGTAACATTGCCTCAAGATGCCCAGATTCTTCAGCTGAACAGGGGAGGATGCCAGCAACTGACCCTTCGACATGCTAGAAAAAGTGAAAAAGTTTGCTGTGTAACTGAGTCAGAAGGGACCTATAGGGAAATGGGTACTCAAGGGGATTCTAGGCTAATGTAGTACTTTGTTTAGTATACAAGTACTTTACCTATATAAAAATGCTTTAGGAGCAAGTGCTGAGCTTTTGAGATAGAGAATAGACTGTTTAGATTGCAAGTAGAGAAGTTCTAAGGGAAAAATTGAAGAGCAGACTTTACGGAGCCAGAAATAGTTTAACCTTGTTTAACCGGCGCTGCCCGATGGTGCTCTATGGGCAACACCACGCTAAATCACGCTTTATAGCAGGGGGTTGAAAAGAGCTAGGAATTGACCCAAAATGGCCAATAGACTACAAGTTTCTGGCTGGAACCACTGCTCTAGGGACAAATAGGCTGCTCAGTGCTCCCCACTCCCACTGGTGAACAAAGAAGCTTCCCTTTATCCAAATAAGGATATGGAATAGCACAGGAACCAAGCCAAAGCCCAGAGATCAGCAAACTCTGAAGACTGGACTATTCTAGTTCAGTAAGGCAGGAAAACAAGATTTTTTTTGCAGAAAACAGAGGAAAAACAGACAGTAAATGCTATAAATGCTTTTAAATGAGTGCGTTAGCCTACAGGTAAAATTAAGCAACAAATAACTTTTTTAAAAGTGCAAAACAGTTAATCAACACAAAACAGTTTAAATAGAATGCAGAGCTGTATAAACAGGCGAAAAAGCAGTCGCTAAGCAGTAAATAATCAAAAAGCCAGAAAAAATACTTAAATCAGGAAAAAGTCACTCTTTTGCTCTCTGCTGCTTGTAGAACTCTGCAGGACGCCACGAGGAGCTGTGCTGAGTTGAATACAAGCGAAAAAGCGTGCTAAAGCAGGCTTTATTACAGGGGGCTGAAAAGAGCTAGGAATTGACCCAAAATGACCAATAGACTACAAGTTTCTGGCTGGAACCACTCCTCTAGGGACAAACAGGCCGCTCAGTGCTCCCCACTCCCACTGGTGAACAAAGACGCTTCCTTTTATCCAAATAAGGATATGGAATAGCACAGGAACAAAGACAAAGCCCAGAGGTCAGCAAACTCTGAAGACTGGACTATTCTAGTTCAGTAAGACGGAAAACAAGATTTTTTTGTTTTTTTTTTGCAGAAAACAGAAGAAAAACAGACAGTAAATGCTATAAATGCTTTTAAGCACACTTGAGTGTGTTAGCCTACAGGTAAAATTAAGCAACAAATAACTTTTAAAAGTGCAAAACAGTTAATCAACACAAAAACAGTTTAAATAGAATGCAGAGCTGTATAAACAGGCAAAAGCAGTCGCTAAGCAGTAAATAATCAAAAGCCAGAAAAATACTTAAATCAGGAAAAAGTCACTCTTTTCCTCTCTGCTGCTTGTAGAGCTCTGCAGGACACCACGAGGAGCTGTGCTGAGTTGAATACAAGCGAAAAAGGCTTTATTACAGGGGCTGAAAAGAGCTAGAATTGACCCAAAATGGCCAATAGACTACAAGTTTCTGGCTGGAACCACTCCTCTAGGGACAAATAGGCGCTCAGTGCTCCCCACTCCCACTGGTGAACAAAGACGCCTTTTATCCAAATAAGGATATGGAATAGCACAGGAACCAAGACAAAGCCCAGAGATCAGCAAACTCTGAAGACTGGACTATTCTAGTTCAGTAAGGAAAACAAGATTTTTTTGTTTTTTCTTTTTGCAGAAAACAGAAGAAAAACAGACAGTAAATGCTATAAATGCTTTTAAGAGTGTGTTAGCCTACAGGTAAAATTAAGCAACAAATAACTTTTTTTAAAAGTGCAAAACAGTTAATCAACACAAAAACAGTTTAAATAGAATGCAGAGCTGTATAAACAGGCGAAAAAGCAGTCGCTAAGCAGTAAATAATCAAAAAGCCAGAAAAAAATACTTAAATCAGGAAAAAGTCACTCTTTTGCTCTCTGCTACTTGTAGAAGTCTTCAGGACACCACGAGGAGCTGTGCTGAGTTGAATACAAGCAAAAAAGCATGCTAAAGTGGGCTTTATTACAGGGGGCTGAAAAGAGCTAGGAATTGACCCAAAATGGCCAATAGACTACAAGTTTCTGGCTGGAACCACTCCTCTAGGGACAAATAGGCCGCTCAGTGCTCCCCACTCCCACTGGTGAACAAAGACGCTTCCTTTTATCCAAATAAGGATATGGAATAGCACAGGAACCAAGACAAAGTAGTAGAAACAAGCTTTCTAAATCACAGAAACACTAACAAATTGTCATTTTAGGCGGAATTAGTTAAAGACAGCAAGAAAATGCAGAAAAATGATACTTAATCACTCCAAATTCTCTCTTTTGTCTCTCTGCTGCTGAAGAGCTCTGCAGGACACCTGGCAGGCACTTGCTGAGCTGAATACAAGCACAAAAAATGCGCAAATGCAGTTTTTATAGCAGGGAAATGAAAAAGATAGAAATTAGTCCAAAATGGCCAATAAACTACTAACATCTGGGCTACAGCACACAAGACGCACAAATTTCTAAAAGAAACAGTTCAAATAAGCAGGCACAATAAGCCTTTAACCAGAAATTTCCAGCTCAGAAGGGCAGGATTTAGCCTCTCCTCCCACAAGAGTGCAGACCACAAACCTTAATGTAAAATAACTGGCCTGAAGCCCAAGTGCTTAAACCAGAACTGATGCACTTTTAGAATAACAGACACTGAGCCTTCAATCAGCAATTCCCAACTTAGAAGGATGTAAGCTACCTGTCCTGCCACAACAATGCAGTCCACAAACCTTCTTAATGTAAAACATCTGGTCTGAAGCCCAAGTGCTTAAACCAAAAGGCTTAGAATAACAGTTACAATTGAATCAGACTACTACCAAGCAGTAATAACTGCAGCAGAATAATACAATTGAGTACTTTTAAGAAGCACAAGCAAAATAAGGTAATAAAGTGGGAAGAAACACAATTACAGTGAAAGCAGATGAATAAAGTGCAATCTTTTTTTTAATAAGAATAGAAAACGAGCAAACTGATTTAAACAAATTACCCAAGTAACCAGTAAAAAAACTCAAAACTGAGCCCTGCTCCGCAGTCTTCAATCAGACAAGTTCTAACCACACACTCCTGCCACTAAGGTGCAGGGGAACTTTCTCCAAAAAAGATGGCCTGGATTAGTATAAATAACAAACTGACTAACATTGAAGCTCTCCTGCACTTACAGTATATTCATGTGTGCATTACTATTAAAACCTGGTTTAGAAGTCTATAAAGCATCCCATCTATGCCAGGGTTTTGCATCTACTACACCCTTAAACCCAATGGAAACTGTGGTAGAGTATTCCTATTTGTTAAATACCACATTAGCTGAAGACAGATTTCCAGTGACCCCACAAAGCAAACTTATTGAAATTAAACTCACTGTAAAGAAAAACAGCTATCAGATCATAGCATGTTACAGGCCCACCCCCCCCCACCCCCATATGACCCCAGAAAACCATGTCCATGATTAAGCACATTATATGAACTTCATATAAACAAAAATTCTATCATTCTGGGAGACTTTAACTACCCATTGATAAACTGGGAGGCCTATACATCAAATATAGGCTATGCTCAAAAATTCCTCAATTTCATAAACATTCCCTAAATAGAAAAGTCAAAGAACATGCTACAGGACAAAATGTTCTTAACAATTGGCTATGCTCTTGTCTTACTCCTGGGTAAAGGCTGAATTACTAGAAATACCTACATTCATTGGCAATGTTAAGTCTAGTTTCTCACATGTAAGTGTCTGCTTTTATAAGTATGAAATATCTAAACTCATGGATAATCTCAAATCTAGTTTCTCACATTTAACTGTCTGCTTTTATAAGTTAAGAAAGCATTATAAACTATATACAAACCTGCTAGGTACTGTTATATCCTAGCTGTATAAGGCTGAAATATACTGCATATGTTGAATGTGTACAGAATGTATTATACTGTAAGATGAGTTTACTATCTGACAACTATCTTACTATGAGCCTTGCTAACTGGCCATATTTACCTATGATTGTAAACCTGTTTTTTGTATGTGTATTTCACCATTTTTATTAACTTGCTCATATCTGTTAATGTACCTCTTATGTAACTGGAGCTTTTCTCTCCAGGCCTCCGCTGAAAATGGATATGTATCCAGTCGGACTTTCCCGGTCAACAAATATAAAATAAAATAAAATAAATTCTTGAGCTGGTCTTTGCCAGTATGGCAATTCTATGTACTACCTACTGGTTAATACTTACCTAGTCATGACTGACTACAATTTGGTGACATTTTCTTTCAAGATCACTAAATCAGCAGATACAAATATCACAATATTCAAAAACTTTAAATGTACAGACTTCCTATAATTCTATAAAGAAGTCTCTAGGTTCAGGTACAACTGTACCCACTGAAATCTTAGCACAGGTAGTACTTAACTAAATACATTCTATGCTCTCCCAGAAAACTGCATAAATCTGTCATTTACTAGCAGAACTAAATATAAAGGGATGGGAAAAGAGCAAATTAGCCTGGTGGTTTGCATGCAGAAATAAGCAATACAGTAAGAGGAAAAAGTTCATTAGAATATATAGCAAAACTAAAGACCCAGAAATTAAAATCAACAACAACAGCAAGATAATGAAAAATGTAATCAGGAAAACTGAAGCTTCTGGTGAACATCAGCTAGAATTGGAAGTGACAGCTAATTACAAATACTTCTTTAATTACACCCGGAAGTTATGAAAAATACCTAACATTGCTCTGAACTTATTCAAAATTAATCTGCCTACTCTGATCTAGTGGATATTGCAACTAAACTGGCAAACAAATTTAATGCAAATTTCACCCCAGATATCTATACAAAACCACATATACATGTGGACCTCAAATTCTCTATTACCACAAAAGAATATTTGTTAAAAGTACTTTTTCAAAATAAAAAAATACATTTTCTGTGGGACCTGATAACATTCCAGGCTAACTGCTGGAGAGCACTGAACATGTGCTGCTGGACCCATTCCCCAGAGTATTCATCCTTACCTTATCTACTGGCTTTGTCCCCAAGGATTACCAGTAGTAGCTGTGATGCCTCACCATGACCCTAAAAATTACAGACCCATCAGTCTGATTAGCCTTATCTGCAATACCATGGAACAGGTCATAAATGACGTGATAAACTGTGATAAGACATAACCCCAAGCAATTTGATTTTGCTAAGTACAGATCATGTCTGATGAATCTGGTCCATTTTTTGAGAGGCTAACTCACTCCATGGACAGTAGGTACACTATCCACACAGCATACCTTGACTTTGCCAAAGTATTTGATACTGTACTACATTCCAACATTGTTAGCAAGCTAAATGCACTACAAATTGAGATAGCTAATTGGCTGAGAGATAGAATCCACACTGGGAGGGTGGGAGGAGCGCACTCAGAGAGCAAGAAAGTAACCAGTAGGGTACCGCAGGGATCTATGCTGAGACATCTGCTATTTATCATATACTTATCTGGTTTCCAGATTAAAAAAAAACAGGAACTCTGGTTAACTGAGTTTGTTGATGACTGTAAACTGGATGTTATATTTAAATCCCCTTCTGATATGCAGAGAATACAAAGTGAACTTACACATGTCAATAGGTTGTGCACTGAAAACAGGCTAAAACTAAATGCTAAAAAATACAGTATTGTTGTATCTAGTAAGCAACCCCTCCGCCCAGCTTATAATATAGAAAAACACCCCACTCAAAAACAAAGATGTTGCAAGAGACCTTAGAACTTAGGTAGATAACTCCTCCATCGATCATCATGTTGCAACAGTGGTCAGGAAATCCTTTCTGGCACAGCTGATAGTTAAGAGTATTTCCTCTACATCCAAATAAGCCCCTACCCCTCTGTATGAACACAGATCAGGCCCTTCATAGAATAAAATGCCACCATTGGGATATATATTAATAAACATATCAAGCAGTTAGAGAGACTCCAGTGGTTCCTGACAAAACAGAGCATCAGCCTAAAGGACATGAGCTATCAAGAGAGGCTGGAGGCCTTGTTATATTCAGTGCCTTACAGATTCCTTTGGGGCATGTTGTGCCTTGCCTACTGGGCCATTAGGGATCCAGCAATCCATGGGCCACTAGGGATCCAGCAATTCAAGATCTCATAATCCTCCATAAATCAAACAGTCAGGTGAACACTAGAACCAAAACAAATCTCAAAGGACAGACCGATTTTTCACACAAAGACTACCCATTCTCTGGAACCAAAGATCAAGTAATGTGACACAATATCTTCCTTTAATAAGGAATTTGACAATTGGATGGCTATTCATAAATTAAGTCCTACTGTGATAGGCCTATCACTCCTTGAAAAAGGAGGTAAGGTCTAAGGGTAGTTACTGGGAATGAATAAATGGCTACATGGGCCACTTGCCTTCTACATTTGATTCTATTTGATTCTATGATTCAGATAAATGCCTTGATTTTGAAATCTGTTTATTGAGAACTGATCTTGACTGAGGACTAACAAGAATCTTCAGCCTTTCTAGGCTGGACCCCTCTCTTCTCTCTCTCTCTCTCTATATATATATATATATATATATATATATATGTTTACATTTCTCCAAATGTTTTGGGATTCTGATACAGTGACAAGAATGGGCATCATTACTAAGTCAGGGTATGATTAAAGTGGACAGTGCAGTGTTGCAGTAGTTTGTGTTGTTGACTCACAGCAAGATGTTCTCCGGTTCGATTCTCAGCTGGGGTGCCTTCTGTGCAGAGTCTCCCACATTACAAAGACATGTGTCTGGAGTGTTTCTCCACAGGCCTCCTCTGAAATTGGCTTGTTCTAAGTTGGACTTTCCTGGTAAACAAATGTTAAATAAATAAATGAAATTAGTATTGCTTCCAGTTGTTGATGTTAGCCAAGAGTGCTTTTCTTTGCACACAGAATTATCTCCTTCGGCAGTTCATATAGAATTACAGGGTCTATATTACATATCCGAATGCTTAAATGTTCGAATCGCTAAAGATCGACCTTTAGCGATCGAACATTTAAATGTTTGAATATGAATAAAAATAATAAAAAGAAAACAAAAGAAATGAAAATAAAGGGTGTAAGCAGGGGGGCAATGCCCCCTGCAGCCCCCACACTCCCGCTACTTAAATATACCAACTCCAAGATCAAGCTACAGTGTAGGGAATGGGAAATTGCCCGTTTCCGCACTGTAGCGCACTGAAGTGAGATCTCAGAGTTGGTATATTTAAGTAGCAAGGTCATGGGGGGGCAGGGGGGTAAGCCCCCCTGTTTAAACCCTTTCCTTTTTTTGTTCTTTTATTTTATTACATATTCAAACATTTGAATATTTGATTGCTAAAGGTCGATCTTTAGAGATTCAAACATTTAAGCATTCGGATATGTAATATAGACCCGAATTACATGCATTGGTGGCATATTTATGTATGTTTGGAATTATTTTTATTAGCTCTGTTGCTTTTACTACTATTAGAGCTATCTGTATCTTTATCAATATTACTCTTATTTCATGCTTGCATATCCTGGTATTTCATGACTTTATGTTTCTCAGCATGCAGGACACTATAATAGTTGTGCAATTATTTCAGTTTTTAATTTTACTTTAGCCCTTTTTTTTCATTGACTAGCATTATTGACTTTATTGCTTCTGCTTTCTTAACTGTTGATATTGGGCAATTCCATCTGACCAAAACTTATTTATTTCCAGTGAATGCTTGTAGTTCATGTTTCCAAGCTATCTGTATGTTGTGGTGATTACACAATCTCCAATGCAACAGTCTTGCAGCATTTATCTCAATATATCAATGCTAACAGCAATAGAGATGTATAGGAATTTAGAAAAGGCGATTACTGCAATGTGAATAGTTTGCTTTCACATAAAAAAATGGAATAAGATGCTGAAGAATATTAGCATGAAAGAGAGTAGTGGAACTTTCTGTAATGTCCTTAATGCGTGAATTTCTAATTCTGTTGTGCCACAGATATCCTACATTAAAGGTAAGCAATAATCAAAGAGTTTTTTAAATTGTATTATAACTAATCTGTGTAATAGTCAAAGAAGATACCACTGAACCTAAAAGTGGTTCACAGTAAGTGAAAACTATCATCAATTAAACGGGACTGAATTCAGGTGAAAAATATTGATTAAAAATAAAATAGAGTCGAAGAAGACTTACTAAAGATCCTTAAAAACTATAAAAACATTTTGTAACAATGTAAATTAAAGAAGAAACAGTACTCAGGAAATTAGAATTCATATTAAGTGCAGAACAACTTTACCGATGTTCACAAATATCTTGAAGATTTTCCCACAAATTTAGTTTTTGCTTCAAACCCATGTACAGAGTATTGTTCTTTTTTTCCCAGAAAGCAATGCAGTGCATCTGTTCCCCTTCTTACAGAAGAAGATATAGATCCTCTCAGGATGGCAGAGATCTACTGCCATTTTGTTCATAAGGCTACTGAACAGAAGATCACCTGCCACACAATAAAAATTCTTCCATAGTGTCTCCCAGGTAGATATAGTATTTAACCCACCTGCTGTCCCATATTGGGGTACAGTAGGCCACAGGACCTATAGGTGTGACTGATGCTTCAAGCCATTAGTGCTGTCAGCTGTAGTACCTATCAAAATGTTGATGCCATAATGCATGAAATCTGTATATGAAGCACCAAAAATATGTTGTGTTATGATAATTGTTAATATGTCATGTTATCAGACTAACTGCTTCTTCCTCTGATACAGAGTCAGTCAGAGATTGTCAGTGCTACTCAATGCTGTCCACCAAGTACCACATCCTTTGGTTACCTCACTGCATATACATACCTCCATCTGCAAATAATGAGGGTCACAATGACTCATTGCAAGTTAACCATTAATTATGCACATGTGCTACAATAAATTAAAAAAAAACAGTTTAATTTTAACATTTGTTTTTCATGACACTAACTTTGCGACTCAGTTCAGAGTATCTTTACAGAAAGCATGTATGTATTAGCACCAGGGCCGGTGTTAGCATTTTGGGGGCTCCCAGCAGATGTCAAGTTGGGTGCCCCCTGGGCACTTCAAGTCTGCGTATCACCTTGTCATTGACACCCTCCTAAGCAACACTGCATATAGACTCATATTTCACCCAACAAAATGTCTCACTCTAACTAACATCTTTCCCCCTTATACACCCAACAGAGCTCTTAAATCTGAAAATCAGAACTTAATTACTATCCATAAACCTAAACATCCTGATGGCCAACTTCTCCTATCTTTCTCACTAGACAAAACATGGAATTCCCTTCCTTCCACACTAAAAACGATACCAAACTCAAAAAACTTCAAAACCAAACTATTTAAACACCTATCCACTAAATGAAAATGTACCTGCCTTCTCCCAACCTAATCAAAGGGGGTTCTCTCTCTGGTTCCCAAGCTCTACAACTCTTAGTTATCTTCCTATGAGCTTATCTAAGCTCTCAACAATTTCTATAGCTTCTCTCTAAGCTCTCAACGACTCCTACAGTTACCCTCACACAGCCCAACTTTGTAAATAGCATTCTACTGTTGATGTGTGTATGTAAAGTGCATTTACATTTTCTTAAAAGGTGTGCATGTAAACTGTTTCCACACCTAACACATATCTGTTTTCCTCAAATGAAACTGTATGATCCCTGCCTTCAAGCTTAAAGAATTTGTTAACTATGCATGATATTGAATGCATTTATGAGTAACTATTGTACATAATATTATCTTTAATATTAACTATCAGTTGTATCTAAATTGTATAATGCATCTTGGAGCTTTTCTCCCCGGGCCTCCACTGAAAATGGGTCAATTCGACCCAGTGGACTTCCCCGGTAATCAAACTGCAAATAAATGTTCTTCTTTCGGCTTTTCCTGGTTAGGGGTTGCCACAGCGGAACTCCGATCTGCTAATGATTGGCAGTAGATTTTTACGGTGCCAGCCTGATGCCCAACCTTCAACGAAGGCATGCCCATTCGCACATGTCTTTCGAATGCCACTCAATCACGGGGAGGGCATGCAGACTCCTCACAGAAGGCACTTCAACTGAGAATCAAACGGGAGAACCTCTTGCTGTGAGGCGACAACGCTACTGCTGCACCACCGCGACTTACAAACTGCAAATAAATAAATTAAATTTTAGTTCAACTACAAACTTGTAGGAGTATTGCATACAGACTGATATATAGCTACACTACTCTTATATTACAACAGGCCTGTGTACCACACTATGTTGGACCATCTCACAAAGGGACATTTACAGTTACTGGCATTTGGTTGCAACAATGATACATTGCAGCAACTTTATATACAGGTGTGCTTTTAGGTGAAATGGCACCCTAGACCTACTGTTTCAGCTCCCCCCATATACACACATAATCTCCAGTCTTCCCCTAATCTTGGGCTCCCTATACTATGCACACTAATTTTTTTCTTCATTTTCTCTCATTTTGCCTTACTCTTCAGCTTTTTCAAGAAGCTATAACTCCCTATATGCTCTGAAGTGCATTTTAAAGATTTTTTTTTCTTTTTACACACTCTTTTGAACCAATGATGACTCGAACAGAAATTATGATTGAGGAAAGAAATTGTGTTGCTGTATAGCTTTAGTTTTCCTTGTATCCTTTCAACACATCTTTCCTGACAAAGTCAGCACAGTAGTAACCATTTAGGAAATAACTCAAATAAGCCAGGGCCCAAGAAGCCATGGGGTTATAGATGTTCTGGGGTGTATTTTAGAGCATTTTCCCAGCCGTTTAATCCAGTGGTGACTTAAATAAAAAAACACGAATAAGAAAAGAATCAGTCATTTTTTTTTCTTTCAAGAAAGACAAAAGTTGTACCCAAGACTTAATGTTCAAAGATGACAAAATTATACCAACAATAAACTAACAAACTAGTTGCCTGGATACACAAGTCCTATCTGGGAACTGCCTGCCTCCCTAATCCCCCACAAAAAAGATTACCTCAGCATTGCTCTGATATTAGGCGAAAGCAGAGGTTCAAACTTCCACAGTCATGTATTTCAAGTCACTGCAGACATATATATACATAGCATGCCTCCTCACTCCTCAACCCAGACTGTCAAAGGAAGCTACTTGTATGCATTCCTGAAGTGTGATTGTGAGGAAAGTGAAACAAATAATGACTGCAGTAATGTATTCTGCTTTGTTGTTCCTAGACAGCATCCTGCCCCTACACAAGCCATAGTAACCTTCTTTGTACACCTCTGAGGTTGGGGTCTGTGAGAAAAGTAAAAGTTTGGATTGAGCAGATGTAATGACCCCCCACACACACACACACACACACACACACACACACACACACACACACACACACACACACACACACACACACACAACCTACAGCAGCTTCCTATACACACATATCCAAGCAGGGCTGGTATTAGCATGGTTGCAGTTGAAGGCAGAGGCCATTATCAGCTTCATCCTAACAGGGTCAAATCACAGCTTCATCAGGTTAATGAGCATAATCAGAAAATTAATACATTTTTCTCCTCACTTTTCCCCGACCAACAACAGCTTTTGTGGGGCTCCTACAAAGTCAAGGATGATTAAGTGAGCCCTGCATCCATTTATATAATCTGGGGAGTGAGGACCCCCAGATTCTTAGATGATCTAAGTGTCTAAATGTTCTGTGACATATTTTATGCCTCACCTTTGAAATATAATTACTTGTTAGCTAGATTTTTTACTGATATCCATAAGAATAATGTATGTGTCCTGGCATTACTGGGTGCATGCACACAGATAAAAAAATCACTGATACTTTTTACATACACAAGCCATAGCAATACTACTTTTATACCATTGGTACTGGCACACCAGATCAGTGACTGCTATTTAGCATTTAACAAACAGTGGCAGGTGTAAGTCACTTTTATTTACCTCAATGAGGAGTAATGCAAATCTGTTACTGTCCTTGAGTTCACAGACCTTCCCTGATTTTGCTCATAATTTTGTTCTGTCCTTCATAAAAAGTTTGATTTGCTTGTGAATCGTTCAGGACTACAGACAGTCAATAAATCCAGATATCAGAGTTTTATACTTATTGAGCATAAAAATGTATGTTGATGCAAAATGTGTTATTCTATTAACTTTTTAATTGAATTAGAGTAATATTTAAAACGTGTTCCTGATTTTGAGCCTTTATTCTTGTATTGCACTGAACTCTTCAGCAAAGAAGTTTGGAGTCATAGTATCTGTTCTTCTGCCAGTATTTATTAAACTACCTGTACAAGAAAAACATCCCTGAAGATCAGAAGCATCAGTAGTTCTTAAACTCCAAGGTATGCATTGAGATCAGTCAGGCTGGGCTGATGATCTCTCTAGTGCTTAACTTGCCTATGTTCGTTACCAGCTTTAGTATAACAGTCATATCATAGTCCTGTTCACGGTAAACAACCTAATCAGGAAATTAATACATTTTTTCCTCCTCATTTTTTCCCCAGTCAGCCCCAACTTTTGTGGGGCCCCCATGCAGTCAAGGATGATTGGGGGGGGCTTGCAGCCGGTGGTATTGTGGGTACCTAAAGCTGGATATGTTGATAGTTTTATTGAAGAGAATGTCCACCAGCAGGGTATAACTAAGCCAAAGATACTATGTCAGTGGTAAAATATCTAATGGAATTGTGAAAGCTGTTGCTTGATAAAACACTGTTACTATACACAGTGATATCTTTGAATTTTAAAGGAGATATAAATAAGAGTTATTACCTACCTGGTTTATTAAATATGCAAGATTCATGTACTAGCTTTTGTTGTTTTGACAGACATGTTACAAAATATCAAGATAAGATAACTTGCAGTGGTTGGGTCCCCCCAAAACAGGGGGCCTCCAGCTACCGCAGGGTTCGCTGGTACCTAAAGCCGGCTATGATTAGCACAGAGGAAGTACCATCTCTTTGTTAGTTTCATATTGTTTAAATGTATCATTCTGTCTCTATTATTGATATCCTGTTCTAAACACATACAACTTTCATGTGTATTCTCTGGGGTATTTTGCTCAGATCTGTCACATGCTGCCCTATTTGACCAATGCAGCAACTTTCGTTTTCATATACTATATATCAGCTGTGCAGTTAGATTCTAAGTAACATTTACTAGCATTATACAAACATCTAAATGCAGACAGCATATGGCTGATGATTTCTAGGATTGCTGCTGTTGGCAGATAACATGTCATGATATTGTCAGTGCTGAGAAAAACAACATCCTCAATGATATCTGTCAAGGAGCATGACTTGTTTCTAATGAATCATGGCAGGGCTAGACAGCGCTGGGACAGACTGTGGGAAGATATCATCTGCTTGGTCAGTTTTATGCATCAGTCCATTCGTCCATTTTCTAAACCTTTTCTCCTGATGAAAGTCACAGAGCTAGTACTCTGACCAAAGTAGACTCGGCTTCTCTGTCTTCATTAACAGTCTCAAGCCCCATCTCATCCTGTGTGATCTCCAGGAATTTCCAATCTGACTCATATCATCTCCAGCATGTCCTGTGTCACCATGAAGCATCCTCCCAATATGTCTTTTCTCTAAAAACTCTTCATGCCAGAAATGTATTTATTTATTTATTTTACATTTGTTTACCGGAAAGGTCTGACTGGACAAAGGTCCTTTTTCAGAGGAGGCTTGGGAGAAAAGCTTCAATTATAAGAAATACAAACATTGCAGAAGGTGGCAAAACATATGAGAAATTACAGAAGCATTCGCAGGCAACAATTACATAGTGACGGACCATACAATTCTTTAGTAGCAGAGATTTACATCACACATCATACATGATTATGTACAATTAAAAGAGAAAGATTATTAGTTTCCATACAGCTGAGGCCAAATAGTGGTATAGAGTACCACTCAAAGAGCAATATTTAGTTAAGGAGGCCAAGATAAAGGCCTATCCAGGACAGTTACAAGAACAGAGCCAAGTGTCTGTTAAGTGTGAGGTTAGGAGATTTTTAAATTATAGTGTAGAGCAGTTAGTTGGAGATTATTGGGGTTGCCAGTTTATTCCATATTTTAGGAATGAAGTTTGAAAAGAGTGATTCCCTAGCTGAGTTGTTAGCTTTGGTGATGTTTAGAAGGATTTTGTTACTGGAACCGAGGGATTTAGAAGTGGTGTATGGTCGTATAAGATTTTGAAGAGCAGGGGTTTTATCTGGTTGATGCAGTATATTGTGGGCAAAGGTTAATTGATTAAAGTGTATCAGTTGAGGAAGTTCTATCCATTTTAACTGTTTAAGAGATGCACAATGATGAGCCCTGTATGAGGCATCTGTAGCAAACTTGGTTATTTTATTGTAATAAGATTCCAGTTTAGTTAAATCAGTTTCATTGAGGTTGGTTAGAATTGGGAAGGTGTATAGGAGGGATGTGTGCTAGTGATAGTAGCTTTTGTGTTTGCTGTTAGAAATTGTTTGCTTCTGTATAGATGACCTAGCTTCTTGTGGACCTTCATTATGGTTTGAACTATGTGAATATCAAATTTTAAGTTATTGTCGATTTCTACTCCTAGCAGTTTAGTGTGAGTTATTGGGGTGATAACAGTTTTATTTTTGGATAAGATATTGAAAGACAGGGAAGATGAGGGGGATCTAGTTTGGTAAAAGAGAAGGAGCTTTGTTTTGTTGGGATTCAGAATGAGTTGGGATTTAGTGAGGCATGTTTCCACAGATAGAAAGGAATCTTGGGTTATGGTGTGGAGGTCTTGCAGGGAGGAGGCTGCATATATTAGTGTTGAGTCATGTGCATTTTGTACCACTGTGACATGAAGTGTGGAGGTGTGGAGCTTGTTGTTGAACAGACAGAATAGTAGAGGCCCAAGGATGAAACCTTGTGGAACCCATAAGGCAACTGGGAGAAGAGGGGAGAGTGGTGTTGCCACTGGATGGCCTGCTGTTGCCCTGATAGGTAGCTTTGGGACCAGGTGATAGAGGAGCTACTAAGGTTCAGGGTGGAGAGCATGTCGATGAGTTTAATGTGATTTATCATATCAAAGTTTTTGGACAAGTCCAGAAAGATAGCAGATACAAATTTTCCATTGTTTCTATGGTGGTTCACAGTGTTAGTGAAACCCATTAGGGCTGTTGTGGTACTGTGAGAGGAGCGAAAACCATGTTGAGTGTTTGATAGTAGTTTATGTGTGTGAAGGTAGCCCATGAATTGGGTATGTATGACTCTCTCTAAGATTTTAGATAAGGGTGACAGGATGGCAATTGGATGATAATTTGTAAGTTTGGTGGAATTACCTCCCTTGTGTAAAGGTAGAATGTGGGAGAATTTCCGGATAACAAGTACCAGGCTCTCTGATAGTGACCTATTTATGAGTATGCCTATTGGGTATGCTATTGCTTCTGCTGTGATTTGTAGAAACTCTGCTGGGAGGCTGTCTGTGGCTAGGGTGGTTGGTTTCAGTTTTTTGAGTAGTATTTTATGATATCAACAGATATAGAATGTAATGTGAAGTGGTCGGTGCTATTTTGGGAGTTTGTGCTATGCTGGAGTGTGAAAGGGGAGAGTTTTGGAGATGTTCTGAGAAATTGCAAGGACTTAGAGTGTTTCTGTAAAGTATTTACTGAATTGGGTTGCTATGTTATCAGATTTGCTGGTTGATGTTGGAGTGGGAGTAGCTGATTTACCTGGTAGAAGTATATTATTAACTGCAGCCCAGACTTTTACTTTTACAGGTTATTGTGGTGTTTTTTCTGGATATCGTGGTAGTAGTTTATTTTGTATAATTTTACTAGTTCTTAGCTTTGTTTTGGAGTTCTAATAATGTTTGTCTTGTGATTTGGGTTTTGTTTCTGTGAAACTGTTCTCCGGCCTTATATCTAGCCTTGAGTAAGGATCTGCATTCTATATTTAGCCAGGATGAACTTATACCAACACATTTTCAATGTTATATACTGCTATTACAATTTCTCAGCAGTTGCATTCTTAGAAAACATTTTAAAATGTATATCTTCCCTTTAATTTCAGTGTGTTTATAGGTATTTGGCATTTAGCATTTCACAAAAGCAAATACATACATACACACAATCATAATTTCACTATAGATTGTGTAAGTATATGCTACTTAATCCCCTTGTCTGCTTTATATAGAAATAATTACTAATATGCATGCCAGCATAATCTTAAATGGTCTATAAACACAATTAGATGAGTCTTAGATTACCTTATTTGAAATTACTTGAAGTCATTGGGCTAAAAATGCAGTTAAAACGTCTTACAGATGGAAAGCTTTTTCATAACATGAGTTTCATTTTACACTGCCTAGGATATGTATTTTAAACATGCCATTCGAATTATATCTCATAAGCAAACTGAAACTCATGCAACGTATTTATATTTTCTTCACAGTCATTAATATCATAGATAATGTGCTATGTCTTCAGTGTGAAACCTGCTAAGCACCCTCTCAGAACAATTGATTTGTATATAAAATTGTTACGACTGCATTCTTTTCATAAGTTTTTCCTCTTTTAGTCTTGTTCTTAGGTCAGACGTAATGTTGTATTCTGACTTCCAAATGGCTGTATACTGATCAACAGCTTAACTTCAACTCTCCCATTGTGAAAACATAAATTGAGAAAAAGAAGTGTTGTTGAAATTGCTTTTGGATAAAATTCAGTAATTGAATAGCAAGTACACTGCCTGGATGCCAGCAAAGAAAAATATTGGAAAACCTGAAACAAAATCAACCACAAAAGATTAACAGAAAACATTGTTTGGGAAGGATTCTGCAGCTGTTCAGCAAAAAGCAATTTGAGCTTCAGCTTTGGTTCAAGAGATGGCTGAATCATTGAAGGAATATATCAAATCAAATAAAAGGTGGAAAAATAAAAGGAGTGTAATTAATTGTCCAGATGAAGTGAGAGAACTGCAAAAATCAGAGGTTGAAATGAAGAAAACTCTGGCTTTGTATGAGTCTTCTCAAGAAGAGCTGTTTCAAATATAGAAGAGCATGCAGAGAAAACCTGAGATTTTCTGCTGTGCCAAAGAAAATGGAAGGAAAAGACTGTATCAGTTTTATGAAAGCACAAATAAGCAACCGGACTGGTGTTCCACAGCAGGATTTGTTAATTGAAAGGGCACATCAAGTATATGCTCCAAACCTGGCCACAAGAAAGTGCCCAAGGCTAATATTAGTAAAGATGCAATCATACCAGAAGAAAGAGTTGATGCTAACAAAATTGTGGAAGAAAGACAAAGTATTGAACAGCAGGGTGTTTAGAAAATGGTTAATAACTGTACACCAGGCAGAAGACAATCAAATTTATCTCAGCAATTGGAGAATGTTGACGGGCAGGTGTGAGATTCAAGCTGCTGTATACAGTTGTTTTCAGAGGTATTTTTCCTTGAGGATTAAATACATTATTTAAGGTAGAACAGGCTAAGAAGGAAATAAATTTGTTTATCCAACATAAAATGCACCAGTAAGCAGAAGAGGACTTTGCTTCTCATTCTTCTGACAGTAAAGGTCATAGAGAAACTTTGCCAGTGAAACCTTTTCCACTGTTCCAAAGGAAAATTCTGAAAAAAAAAACACAAGACTTGACTAAACAAATCAGGAGTACCTTGGATTTGAACCAGAGCCTGATGTTGGGAGATGGAAATGAACAGGAAGAAGACCAGCAGCACTGAAATTAGTGAATACATGGGACATTATAAAGCATCAATCACGTTTGTGAAATATGGCTTTACAAGAAAAATTGATTGCACAAATGATTTTTTGTTGACTTTGTTAAACTTGTGGGTAGACTGCAAAGCATATACCCAACTTTATGTCATTAATGTTTAGAAGGACACTAAAAGGGGAAAAGTAACTGTAAGTAATTTGTACTTGTCTACTTGTCTAAAACATTTCATGGCATAAATTCCATGATACATGTGTGTGTGTGTGTGTGTGTGTGTGTGTGTGTGTGTGTGTGTGTGTGTGTGTGTGTGTGTGTGTGTGTGTGTGTGTGTGTGTGTGTGTGTGTGTGTGTGTGTGTGTGTGTGTGTGTGTGTAGCAAACTTGTTTAGTGTACTGTGTAGTCCGGTGTATTTTAAATGTGGGGAGAATCTTTTCAGTACCTTTTGTATGTGTTAAATATATTAAAGTAAACAAGTAAGAAGAATGCAAAATTTAAAGGTTCAATGACAAGCAGTCCAATGAAAAATAAAGTTTGAAATTATGGAAAGTGAATCAGAGACAGCAGCATCCATAGTAGCCTACTGCATTTAATAGAAGAATACACAATTTAGTTTTATTTAAAGATAACCAGTGCACATTTCTTAAGGCTGAAAGTTAATGTTTTCTGAAAGAATTCAAGCTGCTTTTCATTTAATACAGAACAATAGAAATAAGAAAAGAACAAACAGTGCTTTAGCAGGGATAACCTTAATTTTAGGTTAGGTAATGCCTATGGGTGTAGCTGTTGATTTGAGGCAATTATTCCTAGCTGGAGGGTTAAAATTCATTTTTGAATATGTAGATAGTTAATAAGGGTTGGGATTTAGCAAACCTGTTTAGTGTTCTGTGTAGTCCGATGTATTTTAAATGTGGGGAGAATTTTTCAGTGCCTTTTGTATGTGTTAAAGATATTAAAGTAAACAAGTATTTTTTAGTTGTAAGAAATATAAGCTTTACAATATAACAACAGAAGAAAGTCTGAACAAAACATTTTTTGTTTTTTGAGGGTTTTCATTAAAACAGAAAGATTTGAAAAATGTGACATATTATCAAATGAATATGAGAAGAACCACCTGTATAAAAGATGAGCCTGCAGATTATTAGTGTGTACATGTAACCCAGGAGTTGGAAGTATACATTCAAAAAACTGCCATGTATCATAGGTGGGAACAAAAGCTTTTTATCCTAATGTCTACACTAGCTATATTTTCTTGGAGCATAAATGACCTTACAGTTATAGATAAAAAGGAAAGAGTAGCGATAATATTAAGAAATGCAGATTGCAAATAGCAGTCTTGCAGGAGATACATTTGGAAAGAACTAAGCCTGTGAATTTGACAAAGAAAGGATTTTAGGATGAATATTTAACATAATGTCAAAGACAAAGGAAAAGAGGTGTAATTATACTAATTGCTAGAAGGCTCAAGTAGTGATAGGAGAGAAAAAAGACAATAATAGTAAAGTTGTGTTAGTTATGGGCTATTGGCAATAGAGGAGGATTATGCTGGCATGTATTTATATTCTACCAAAAACTGTTATTATGGAGTTTAAGAAACTTTTGTGAGAAATAATCAGCATTCAGTACAGAATATTTCTTGCAGATGGTGACTGGAACTCGATTAGTGAGGATGTATCACGGGGACCTATAATGGAAGATATAACAAAAGAGGGTAGATTTTTGAAGAAACTTGTGAAAATGTTTGGTATGGAAGATGTGAATTCAGTTGTAGGAACTCAGACAGAACTTACATATTATTCCCCAAGGAACAAATAACTGGGCTAGGTAAGATAGAAATTACAATTCACATCAAAATTTTCATTTAATTGAAAGCTTTGACACACATTCAATAATTGTTTCAGTTCATGCGCCAAAAAACTAAGATAAACTGCAGAGTAATGAAGTAAAAATGAAGACACTGGTGGTTTCCAGCCTAGCTGTTAAAAATAGGAATTTAAAGAATTGGTAGTGAAATTATTAGGGAAGACAGAAATATTTTTATAAGTTATAGCTAGTGAGGGGGAGAGTTAAAAACAGGATAGAAATAAAAGAGAAAGAAAGATGGTTAAGAGTTAATAAGAATTACTTAGAGGGGCTGACAAAGGTATTGCAGAATAAGGGGGATCTCACAGAACAAGACAGGTGCAAATGCAGAGTGCTAAAGGGAAAATAAGGGAGCATCTGGATAATATACAGAGTTTAGAAATATTGCTGTCAAACAACTATCTTTTGATAACTGTAGAGCACAAAAACTTTTACCACAATAACTTAAACAACAGAAAGTAGAAAGGGTTGTTGACAAACTTAGGCAACATATAACAAGAAAAAAATTAAAGATCCTGCAGAGATTTTAGAGATATTTCAGAAATTTTAAGAAAATTTGTGCTATGCAGAAAAAAATTAAGAAATCAAGAAAGAGCACAAATAGCTATATTTATGGAAGACTTGATTATACGAAGGTTAGGGTAGATGAGGCTCAACAACTAACAGTTAAGATAAGAGGAGGTGAGGAAGGGATGAAGTAAAACAGTGATATATAATCCACCTTCAGGAAAGTCTCCAGGAACAGATGGTGTCCCTGTGAAAGTTTGGAAGTTAGGTGGAAAGAAAGTGCTAAAGAACTGGAAAATTTTGTTTAGTGGCATTTTGAAAGGATGGGAAGAACCAACATCTTGGAAGAAAGCTGTGGTGGCTGTATTAGCTACGGATGGTAAAGACCTATCAGACCTAGCTTCATACAGGCAAATTTCAATTTTAAACCAGGATTATAACATGTTTATGTCTATACTAGCTAAGTATGAAGGTTTTGCCAAAATTGATAGATATAGGTCAATCGAGTTTTGTGGAGGGAAGGCAAGCATTTGACAGCATTAGTAGAGCAATGATGATCCAGACAGAAGCAGAATGTAAGCAAATACTGCTGTTGTTGGTGGGTCTCGATGCAGAGAAAGCATTTAACAGTATAAGCTGGGATTTTATGAGTAGGGCAATGGAAGCATTTGCATTCCCTGATACAATAATAAGGTTAATTATGAGGCTATATGAAGGACTGGAAGCAAGAATTATAGTGGGACAACTCTTCTCTGATAAGCTGTGTTTGAAAAAAGGTCACGGACAAGCATGTCCTCTTTTTCCTTTGTTGTGTGCTTTATATTTGGACCCACTGGCAAAGAAAATAAGGGACTCAGACATGCAAGAATATAATTGACATGCTAATCAAGAAACATTTGATTTATTTGCAGATGATATTATTTTCTACCTGATAAATCCAGGAAATTACATGTTATTGTTGTGGTGCATTGTCAGACAGTTTCAAGTCTTTTTGAGATATAAAATTATTGAAGATAAAACAAAGGCTATAAATCATAAATTATGCACCCACACACAAATAGGTTCAGCAATGGGGACATGATAAGATGAAGAATTTATGAACATGAATTAAAAAGATTTTTGTTATGGTAGATGAGGATATGTGGGAAGAGATTACACAAAAGATAATACAAAAACTGAGAAACTGGAAGCTCTTGTTTATGGATATAGATAGTAAGAGACGAGTAGTGAAAATGTTTTTAGTTACTTTAATTTTATATACAGGTCAGGCATTTTTTATCAACTAGAGGAGAAGTTGTGGTCAATAATTAATAAAGAGTTGAAATAATTTATTCAGCAGGGGAAGATGAAAAGAGCTAGGTGGGATAAGTTGATCCTTCCAATAGACTAAGGTGGTTTAGGATTACTTGATTTGAAGAGATATTTAAAGCTACACAGTTAAGGCTGATATACATAAATGCAGAAGGTTATAATTCAGAATGGAAAGAGATGATGATGAATTGGGGGGGGGGGTCAAGAAATAAAGAGAAAGTGCTATTTTGGACGCTGATCTTTAAGGAAAATAATAACAACCATACAGATCATTATATCAATAACGTAGCAAAAAGTATTCTAAGAACTAAGCCAACACGAGAATGGAGAAATGAGGTTTTACCAACAAGCATGACTGCAAGTAGGGAAACAGAAAATAGGCAAGATGGGGTTGAAATTTACTGGAGAAAATTGGTGAAGGAACCAATGTATTGGGAGCAAATAACTAGATAGGATAGGTAATATAGTGGGATGAGGCCAAGAAGATGTCTGGACTGCAGGCTAGAGACTGCCTTCCATACATACCTCTAAACTGTTCTGAATTCCTCGGTATTTACTGGTTTTGAGGGCAAAATAATGGTGTGCCACAAATTTCTGAGTGCTGCTTCAATTCCACATTTAGCACCTTGAGTAACACAACTGTTTTTCAATTTATCCTTATGGCAGAAACACCTCAGTGTTTCTTCCACTGTAAAAGAATTGTTCAGTATGAAAAGAATAAAAAATTGGATTAGTTGAATTTAGATTTATTGAACATGTATTTTTAGTCATAAGGATATTCTTCATGTGGCTTTAAACTTTTCCAACCCATAGAAAATTCCTAATTTTTTTCAGCAAAGCAAAACTTCATAGTAATTTTCCTTTTTATAAATTGCGTCACCATTAGTAAAGTACTTATAGTGCAGCATGGAGTTGTCTCTTTGTAAGACCTACAGACAGAATATAGTATGTTAATGAAAATGTAAGTCAATCAACACAGTGCCCAATCAAGAACTCAAAAAATGCAATATAATATAAACTTTTATTTAAATAGGTTAGTGCTTTCGCAGGGTTGCCGCTTCATCAGATCATAAAAAACAAATATAAAATACATTGAATTTAAAATAAAAGATAACAAAAAACTACCAATAAAACAATAGAAACTGACCAATAACAATCAGCGTCTCATTCCCAAGGCAGACTTAAGTGGAATCCCTAAGTTCAGCCCTGAAAATCTATGTGCCTGCAAGGAAACAATCCATTTTAACTCACACATCTCTACATAATTATTAAAATCACCCTTCTAACATTAGGAGAAAGCAATTGTAAAACCCTAAAACTAAATATATTATACCCTGATGAAGACAAAGCATGACTAGCTAAAGCATTTGTTGAATTTGTATTTAATTAGTATTACAACATGGGGTATGGCTGTGGTGCATTGATGGTGCAGTATAACAAATATAATTTTGTGTATGGGCAGATGTACAATACAGGAGTTTGGTAAGGACTGATTATACCCTAGCTGTATGTGCTATATGCTAATGTCTTTTAAAATTTGATAAGTCATTTATCCTAGTTAAATAAATATTTTGCACTCTCCCATACTTTTCAATCTCAGAGCAAGAAATCTGGACAAAGCCAAAATTAATGGTGAGACAAAGACCCAAAAATAAGGACAGATTTTAAATATTGCTCCTGTAAACTCCGATACTTGCTAGAATAACAGGTTTTGCATTATTATGTATTTTCTGAGGGATATGAAGTCTGAAATTCAAATGTCTACCATTATTTATTATTAAGCTTCATGCTGGTATCCCACAATTCAATTGGAGTGGGTGGGGTTACATGATTATGTATGCAAAGTTTTATGTTAATCAGCATCCCAATTTTTGTCCAGTTGTACCTACTTTTCATGGACCTTTGTCCAGAATTTTGATGTTTCCAGGTTGAGAGACATAGTTCCATACCAGGGATAGATATCAGAATTATAGGCAAAGTGAAGAGGATAGAAGAATCTTAAATGAAAGTAAAAGACTCGATTTGGTGGGTTTTTTTGTTTGTTTGTTTGTTTTTTTAAGTTGAATCTAAAAGAGAAACTGCTATTAAAAAAGGAACAATCTGTAGGGCATATAAAATGTTGCATGATAACTATCAGAGGAGGTTAGAAAAGATTGGGAAGAGAGACTGGAAAAGTAATTTACAAAAGGACAATATGAGGAGATATATATGGCTCCCAAGTATGCAGTAAAGTCCAGAAGATTTAAGATCTTCGCTTTGAAGTGTGTACATATATATTTTTATAGCCCAAGCAGAATGATTTTTCTTCATGTTGATAGCAAATGTTAGGAGTATGATGAGGAAGAAAAAGGTAACTGGGAACATATGTTCTGGGAGTGTAATATGCTGGCAGATTTTAAAAATTCTCTACAGCATACTCTGTCAGAAATATTGGGTGAGCAAATGGATGTAACTAAAGATATAATTTTTTTGAGCTGGGACACAGGATCTGAGTTGCCTAGACATAAAACCTTATTAAGGCTAAATTACTAGAAAATGGAAATCAAAGTCGAGACCAACATATTTGGAAGTATTGGATATTATACTAGAGATAAAAGAACTGGAAGAGGAATCTTTAAAAAAGGGAAGGACCATATTATATAGAAATAAATGGAAACTGTGGGAATAATACATGCAGAATAATGTTCAGGAGGAGAAATGAGGTTTAAGGGAAGGTAGGAATTCAGCAATTTATGTAATGTTGGACTGATGATAATTACAAAGAAAGAAAAGATGTGATGTATAATGTATATGCATGGGAAAATGTTAATACAGTTTGTTTTATTTTCTGTTAATATATGTTTCCTATATCTTAGGTAAAAATGTAATAAAAGTGCTTAAAAAAGAAGTACCCCGGGATTCATGAAGCTCGGCGCAAGGCCGGGGTTAGGCTTGCGCTGACCGTGTGGCATGAAGATGGCGCAGTAGTGCCAAATGCATATTAATAAAGGCGCGCTGCTGCCACAGCCACGTGCATAGGAAAGGAGCGTGAGTGCATAGGGCGTGTTGAAGTGCCGCACGGAGGCGTGGAAATGTCAGCTGTCGACATGCAACCTAAAATGCTTGCATATAACAATTTGCAAGCAATAGTAATCACATCTGTCAGTGTCCGTGGATACTGAAACGTATGCAAAGCATGCAAGACAGTTCCTGCGAACACAAAATGAAGAAGCAAATACACATGCACGGTAGGGAATAACAGGTCCCTATCCCGCGAACAAATGACATTGAAAACCATGTGCCCGTAGTCCAACGCAGTGGAGATAGTTATACCAAGTGGAAGTGAAATGCATCATATGTTAGCGCGCTGCCAATAGGTACGTCCAGCCCAATGGTCAGGATCACCAGCTGACCCATATTGTGAGGGAGAGTACACAGCTGGGCAGATGTGTCCATAACAAAAAACACGATAAATGTACATATCTAGCGATTGTATGACCGAATTATATCCCACAACGCATGTAATAGTCACATAAATAGGTATGTCTGTATTTCACATACCAAATGTGACAGGAAATAGAATAAGCATGTAAAAGAAACTGAAGGAGCATATAAATTGCTACAACAATAAGGCAACATGTAGGCTGAAAGGAACAGTATTATCTGTACCGTTGACTGTGGGTACGTGTTGTCCAGTACATTCGGATATGTGTCCGGAAAATATCCCATCCTGGACATAGGAAAAGGTGGCACCTACCAATGATTAGAACAGTCGGCCAAAATCCGCACATCAGCGGTCCAAGCCGAACTTGTCAGGATGTGTCACAGTTGAACGGGTATTACCCGGGTATACCAAACATGTCATGAAAGTTAAGTATGAGCGTGTACCTATGTGTGTGAGGTATTGCATGTGGAAAGTCAAACATGGCAGGGTAGTCCACACAACCATACAGGTACCTGACATTTGTAGGGTATGCAATGTGTTACCTTGACCGTGTCATGGGCCATCAACCAAAGCAGTGATGATGGAGTGTCAGGAATATGTGTGTGGGGGGGGGATGGGTAATGGTATAATCCTCCAAGGCTACACTGTGTCATATGCAGAATAGGTGAACCGGAGGTGTATGAGGGAACACCGGGTGAAGCAGAAAGAAACACAAAAACATGTATACACATCTGCAATACAACCAGACAGGCCATACTGTATAACACAATTCCACAAACATATGAATATTAAAATGTGCGATACAAATGTATAGACATGTCACCGGCACATACCCACAGATTGGTCCTGATGGAACTGGCCATATCAAATGCAACACACCTGGATGCATAATGGACTACCCAGCATCCCCTCCACAGCACACAACCCGCTCCCATACCTGAACATCCACCAAATCCAGCCATACTTGGCCTACTGATTTGATGCAGCCACATCTACACATAGTGACCACTATGCATATGTAGTAGGTAGTGTCACCCTAGGCAGTTTCTGGATTGCAAACTATGTATCCCTTGCATGTAAAACCCCCAGCACATTTTCGTAATGCCAGAAGAATGTTTGGTATTTGTCTTGTTTTGGTCTTGTTCAATTTTTGGGATATCCCTCATGGGATAAGTAACCTGTGTAAACATTAGAATGGGTATGAAGACACAAAGTCCAGTCCTGTAGATATCTGGACACAAGTTGGAATGTGCAGTAGTGGTCCACGAGACTGTCCAGCCCTAGATGGTCATGCAGAACCTACTACCCAGGATCAAACACCTGCCCGTTACGCACGTGTCCCGACACGAATAAGCGAGAGAATATATTGCACACGTTCGCATAGTGGCACATGGTATAAGGGTGATGAAGGCACTGATGTAAACAGGATACCCCCTGATCCACTGTGTGAGGGACAATTAATGTGTGTGTAGGTGTGACCTGACCAACAATGATACAATGCCAAATGTCCTGTGATTGTAGGAAATAACTATGTACCATACTGCATATAACAGTTGCCTAAAGCGGTCACGTCAGGATAGAATAAATGTAATTCATAGAAGAAACAGGCAAACAACAAAAGTGCCAAAGGTATAAGGCTCACAGCTAGGAAACAAATGAATGTTCTAAACCTGAATGACCGTGGCTATGTGTTGGCCCAAACAATCTGCTGTCTGCAGTAGGGTTACCATCTGTCCCGCTTTGCGAGGGATAGTCCCCCTTTGGACAGTTGTGTCCTGACAAAATACATTACAAATGGCAAATGTCCTGGGATTGTAGGACATAATTATGTTCCATATGTTATGTAATAGTTGCAGAAAATAATTATTTCAGTATCTAAAATACCTAAATGTTCCAGAAACAGAATAAGCAACTAAACCGCTACAACAATAGGCTTTTATGTAGGCAAATAAGTAAAGTTCTATCCTTTGTACTGACCGAGGGTATGTGTTGGCTTGTAAAATATGATGTGTGTTCCGAAAATGTCCTATCTTGGCCATTTGAAAAGGTGGCAACCCTAGTCCCCAGAATACATACCAACCTGTACATATGACAATGTCAACGCTACCAATGGTCAGAGCATTCGCACAATAACTGGCCAGCCTCTTAACCACTCACAAAGCCAGTGACCTTTAGGGGAAATGTGTTGAATGAGAATGACTACTTACAACAATGAAGAGTAATAGATGCATTTAACTGCAGAAAATTAGTAGTATTACGAATCTGTCAGCACGTTCCAAGTTAATAGTACTAATATGGTAGAAGTGTCTGTGATTCTCCCTGAGTTGTCATAGCCTTGTCCCTGTCACTGTAGAAACGAGTCCCCAAGTATCACAGATGTCTGTACACATAAGTACACCAACCAAATGTCACATCTGTTGACAGGACTATTGCATACCTGTAGTGAATTTATAACAGATGTTCAGAATAATATTCATTGTATCTATAAATGAATGAAATAGTCAAATGGGAAGGGAAACACGTGGAAACCACCCCCCAACCTATATAATGTGGTCAGAGGTGCCCAAACACCTGCATCTGTAAACACAGGTAGAATGATAAAATTTGGACAACCTCTGTCCATGTGCTATGTTTGATCTTTGAACAGCGCCAAGGCAGCTCTAGTCACCAGTCAGCTGAGCCTAAACCTGGACCAGCACATGAACACCCTGACAATCAAACACACATATGTGCGAGGACTATAAGCGTAGGAGTTCTGAATATCCTTGGAGTGAGTAGACTTGCAGCATGGGTCCAGAGCAGTAGGAAACAGGGAATGTCCTAATTGTAGTACTGCGGTTTTCCCAGCAGGAGAATGGATGCCTGCTGTGTAAGGGAAGTGGTGAGGCATATGTCAGACTAGCTATGAACCATGGGTATACATATAAATGAGCCAGAACACCAATAGTGTAGTGGTTACAGCATCCGCCCAACGTAAAGGCATTCCCGGTTCAAGTACGACTATAGCACATATTAATTGTGTAATGAATGCCTCTGTGCTGTAAAGCCAACATTTATACATGTAAAGGTGACCGTGTTCGCATGGGTCCGTTAACCGGATTCCATCAAAGTGGTACTTTCATAAGGAATAAGGCACATGTAATCCCAAAGAAGTGCCTGTAAACATATGTAACTCAGAATAAGTAGATGCAAGTGTGCCTGCACGGGTGTATGCAGTTATTCATAGGTTCATAGGTTCATACTAGGCTATCTGCCCGAGGGCATTTACAAGCCTAGCCCATCGTTTTGTGGCTTACGCCACCCCTTTAGTATGGGGAACTATACCCATTATTTTGCTGTGCCTCTGTCGAGCAGTGACACTGAGGTAATCCCTGGGGTATATCTGCGATCTCCCATCCATTGGTCAAGATTTCTCTTGAACAAGGCCAGCGAGGTGCTCTGCCTCACATGTACCGGGATTTTGTTCCACAGCATAGGGAGTCTTTGGGTGATGAATCTATCCCTCCAGCACGTCCTATTAATAGCCGTGTCGAGGTTTAAGTCTCCGCCCTTGTGGCTCTGATGGATCTAGATTTTTTGAGGTGAAGCATATTCATCAAATCTGGGTTTGACATGGCCTTGTATGTTAGGCAAAGGTCACCTCTGAGCAAGCCGTAAGCGACTGAATAGAGCTGGAGTTCTTTCAGTCGGGCAGCATAGGACAGATTTTTGAGACCCTTTATCCTTTTGGTGAGGAACTTTGTGGCCTCTCCAGCTGCTGCAAGTGCCGGGTCAGATACAGTGCGAATGGGGCATTGTACTCAATCATTGGTCTGATGAGTGATGAGTAAAGGGAGACTATGACCTCCCTTGATCTAGATGAGAATCCCTTCATGATAAGGTGGGCAATGTAGAAGGTCTTCCTGACTACTTTAGCTACATGGGTGTCGAATGACAGACTTCTATCAACCTGGGTCCCCAGGTCCCTGATAACTTCTTCTGTGCTCAGTGGATTGCCACCTATTTGGTAGCTAGGGTAACCTTGTTTTTCGAAGGGTATGACTATGCATTTTTGGCATTTAACTTTAGGCCGTGGCTCTGGCACCAGTTATCCGTTTCTGTGAGACCCTTCTGAAGGATATCTGTTCTTCTTTCGGCTTTTCCTGGTTAGGGGTTGCCACAGCGGAACTCCAATCCGCTAATGATTGGCAGTAGATTTTTACGGTGCCAAGGTGCCAGCCCGATGCCCAACCTTCAACGAAGGCATGCCCATTCACACATGTCTTTCGAATGCCACTCAATCACGGGGAGGACATGCAGACTCCTCACAGAAGTCACTTCAACTGAGAATCAAATGGGAGAACCTCTTGCTGTGAGGCGACAATGCTACTGCTGCACCACCACGGCTTACAAACTGCAAATAAATAAATAAAATTTTAGTTCAACTACAAACTTGTAGGAGTATTACATACAGACTGATATATAGCTACACTACTCTTATATTACAACAGGCCTGCGTACCGCACTATGTTGGACCATCTCACAAAGGGACATTTACAGTTACTGGCATTTGGTTGCAACAATGATACATTGCAGCAACTTTATATACAGGTGTGCTTTTAGGTGAAATGGCACCCTAGACCTACTGTTTCAGCACCCCACCCCCCATATACACACATATCCTCCAGTCTTCCCCTAATCTTGGGCTCCCCATACTATGCACACTAATTTTTTTCTTCATTTTCTCTCATTTTGCCTTACTCTTCAGCATTTTCAAGAAGCCATAACTCCCTATATGCTCTGAAGTGCATTTTAAAGATTTTTTCTTTTTACACACTCTTTTGAACCAATGATGACTTGAACAGAAATTATGATTGAGGAAAGAAATTGTGTTGCTGTATAGCTTTAGTTTTCCTTGCATCCTTTCAACACATCTTTCCTGGCAAAGTCAGCACAGTAATAACCATTTAGGAAATTACTCAAATAAGCCAGGGCCCAAGAAGCCATAGGGTTATAGATGTTCTGGGGTGTATTTTAGAGCATTTCCCCAGCCGTTTAATCCAGTGGTGACTTAAATAAAAAAACACGAATAAGAAAAGAATCAGTCATTTTTTTTTCTTTCAAGAAAGACAAAAGTTGTACCCAAGACTTAATGTTCAAAGATGACAAAATTATACCAACAATAAACTAACAAACTAGTTGTCTGGATACACAAGTCCTATCTGGGAACTGCCTGCCTCCCTAATCCCCCACAAAAAAGATTACCTTAGCATTGCTCTGGTATTAGGCAAAAGCAGAGTTTCAAACTGCCACAGTCATGTATTTCAAGTCACTGCAGACATACATACACATAGCATGCCTCCTCACTCCTCAACCCAGACTGTCAAAGGAAGCTACTTGTATGCATTCCTGAAGTGTGATTGTGAGGAAAGTGAAACAAATAATGACTGCAGTAATGTATTCTGCTTTGTTGTTCCTAGACAGTATCCTGCCCCTACACAAGCCATAGTAACCTTCTTTGTACACCTCTGAGGTTGAGGTCTGTGAGAAAAGTAAAAGTTTGGATTGAGCAGATGTAATGACCCCCCCACACACACACACACACACACACACACACACACACACACACACACACACACACAACCTACACATATCCAAGCAGGGCTGGTATTAGCATGGTTGCAGTTGAAGGCAGAGGCCATTATCAGCTTCATCCTAACAGGGTCAAATCACAGCCTGATCAGGTTAATGAGCATAATCAGAAAATTAATACATTTTTCTCCTCACTTTTCCCCAACCAGCAACAGCTTTTGTGGGGCTCCTACAAAGTCAAGGATGATTACGTGAGCCCTGCATCCATTTATATAATCTGGGGAGTGAGGGCCCCCAGATTCTTAGATGATCTAAGTGTCTAAATGTTCTGTGACATATTTTATGCCTCACCTTTGAAATATAATTACTTGTTAGCTAGATTTTTTACTGATATACATAAGAATAATGTATGTGTCCTGGCATTACTGGGTGCATGCACACAGATAAAAAATCACTGATACTTTTTACATACAAGGCCGCAGCAATACTACTTTTATACCATTGGTACTGGCACCAGATCAGTGACTGCTATTTAGCATTTAACAAATTGGCAGGTGTAAAGTCACTTTTATTTACCTCAATGGGGAGTAATGCCGTCTGTCACTGTCCTTGAGTTACCGTTTGAGTTTTTGCTCATAATTTTGTTCTGTCCTTCGCCAAAAGTTTGGTTGCGTGAATCGTTCAGGACTACAAGACAGTCAATAGAATCAAGATATCCAGAGTTTATACTTATTGAGCATAAAATGTATGTTGATGCAAAATGTGTTATTCTATTAACTTTTGAATTAGGTAATAATAAAACGTGTTCCTGATTTTGAGCCTTCATTGCGCATTGCACTGAACTCTTCAGCAAAGAGTTTGGAGTCATAGTATCTGTTCGCTGCCGCGGTATTTATTAAACTACCTGTACAAGAAAAACATCCCTGAAGATCCAGAAGCATCAGCAGTTCTTAAACTCCAAGGTAGCCATTGAATCAGTCCAGGCTGGGCTGATGATGCTCGGTAACAGCTTTACTTTATGTTAAGATTACCAGCTTTGAGTATAACAGTCATATCATAGTCCTGGTCACGGTAAACAACCTAATCAGGAAATTAATACATTTTTTCCTCCTCATTTTTTCCCCAGTCAGCCCCAACTTTTGTGGGGCCCCCATTCAGTCAAGGATGATTGGGGGGGGGCTTGCAGCCGTTGGTATTGTGGGTACCTAAAGCTGGATATGTTGTTAGTTTTAGTGGAGAGAATGTCCACCAGCAGGGTATAACTAAGCCAAAGATACTATGTCAGTGGTAAAATATCTAATGGAATTGTGAAAATAAGAGTTATTAAACACTGTTACTATACACAGTGATATCTTGAATTAAAGGAGATATAACAAGAGTTATTACCTACCTGGATTATTAAATATGCAAGATTCATGTACTAGCTTTGTTGTTTGACAGACATGTTACAAAAATATCAAGATAAGAGTATCATGTTAACCTCTAAAAAAACAGGCCTCATACCGTGGTAGGTTCACTGGTACCAAAGTCGGCTAAGGACAGCACAGGAAGTACGCCTAGTTTCATATTGTTTAATGTAATATTCTGTCTCTATTATTGATATCCTGCCCAAACATACAACTTTCGTATGTGTATTCTTTGGGGTATTTGCTCAGATCTGCCACATGCTGCCCATTTGGACAATGCAGCAACTTCGTTTTCATATACTATAATGCAGTTAGATTCTGGCAACATTTTGCCATCAGCATTATGTATCTGGGCAGACAGCGTATGGCTGATGATTTCCAGGATTGCTTGTTGGCAGGTACGTCATGATATTGTCAGTGCTGGTAGCAACATCCTCACGATATCTGTCAAGAGCATGACCTGTTTCTAATGAATCAAGAGCCAGGCAGCGCGATTGTGCATCGCGGGAAGACATCATCCGCTTCGGTCGCTGCTTTGCAGAACGTCCATTCGTCCATTTTCTAAACTTTTCTCCTGATGAAAGTCAGATGGGGTACTCTGACCAGCAGACTCGCCTCTGCCTTCATTAACAGTCTCAAGCCTCCATCTCATCCTGGGTGTGATTCCAGGAATTTGCATCTGACTCATATCTCCAGCATGTCCTGTGTCACCATGAAGCATCCTCTCAATATGTCTTTCTAAAATCATGCCAGAAATGTATTTATTTATTTATTTTACATTTGTTTAATGAAAGGTCTGACTGGACAAAGTCCTTTTTCAGAGGAGGCTTGGGGAGAAAGCCAATTATAAGAAATACAAACATTGCAGAAGGTAAACATAAGGAGAAGTTGCCAGAAGTGCCCGTATATAAATAATTACATAGGACGGACTACAACTTTTAGTAGTAGATTTACATCACACATCATACATGACATGTACAATTAAAAGAGAAAGATTGCCAGTTTCCACAGTTGAGGCCAAATAGTGGTATAGAGTACCACCAAAGAAAGCAATATTACGGTTATGCCAAGGCTTCATCTATTACAAGAACAGAGCCAAGTGTCTGTTAAGTGTGAGGTTAGGGAGATTTTAAATTATAGTGTAGAGCAGTTAGTTGGAGATTATTGGGGGTTGCCAGTTTATTCCATATTTTAGGAATGAAGTTTGAAAAGAGTGGATTCCCTAGCTGAGTTGTTAGAATTGGTGATGTTTAGAAGGATTTTGTTACTGGAACCGAGTAAGATTTAGGAAGTGGTGTATGCGTCAGATAAGATTTTTGAAGAGCAGGGGTTTTGAATCTATTAGTTGATGCAGTATATTGTGTGGGCAAAGGTTAATTGATTAAAGTGTATCAGTTGAGGAACGTTCTATCCATTTTAACTGTTTAAGAGATGCACAATGATGAGCCCTGTATGAGGCATCTGTAGCAAAACTTGGTTATTTTGGCTGTAATAAGATTCCAGTTTAGTTAAATCAGTTTCATTGAGGTTGGTTAGAATTGGGAAGGTGTATAGGAGGGATGTGTGCAAGTGATAGTAGCTTTGTGCTTTGCTGTTAGAAATTGTCTGTTTTGCTTCTGTATAGATGACCCAGCTTTCTGTGGACCTTCATTATGGCTCTTGAACTATGAATATCAAATTTTAAGTTATTGTCGGATTTCTACTCCTAGCAGTTTAGTGTGAGTTATTGGGGTGATAACAGTTTTATTTTTGGATAAGATATTGAAAGACATTGGTGAAGATGAGGGGGACCTAGTTTGGTAAAAGAGAAGGAGCTGTTTCCTGTTGGGATTCAGAATGAGTTGGGATTTAGTGAGTGCATGTTTCCGCCACAGGATAGAAAGCGAATCTTGGGTTATGGTGTGGAGTGTCTGCAGGGGAGGAGGCCGTGATGGCAGTAGTGTTGAGTCATGCTGCATTTTGTACCACTGTGACATGAAGTGTGGGAGGTGTGGAGCTTGTTGTTGAAGAGACAGAATAGTAGAGAGGCCCAAGGATGAAACCTTGTGGAATCCCATAAGGCAACTGGGAGAAGAGGGGAGCAGTGGTGTTGCCACCTGATGGCCTCGCTGTTGCCCTGATAGGTAGCTTTGGGACCCGTGGGTGATAGAGGAGCTGTCTAAGGTTCAGGGTGGAGAGCATGCCTATGAGTATTAATGTGTGATTTATCATATCAAAGTTTTTTGGACAAGTCCAGAAAGATAGCAGATACAAATTTTCCATTGTTTCTATGGTGGTTCACAGTGTTAGTGAAAACCCATTAGGGCTGTTGTGGTACCGTGAGAGGAGCCGAAACCATGTTGAGTGTTTGATAGTAGTTTCAAGTGTGAAGGTAGCTCCATCAATTGGGTACATGTACTCTCTTCTCTCTCAAGATTTTAGATAAGGTGACAGGACAAGCAATTGGATGATAATTTGTAAAGTTTGGTGGAATTACCTCCCTTGTGTAAAGGTAGAATGTGGGAGAATTTCCGGATAACAAGTACCAGTGCTCTGATAGTGACCTATTTGGTGAGTATGCCTATTGGGTATGCTATTGCTTCTGCTTTGATTTGTAGAAACTCTGCTGGGAGGCTGTCTGTGGCTAGGAATTGGTTGGTTTCAGTTTTTGAGTAGTATTTTATGATATCAACAGATATAGAATGTAATGTGAAGTGGTGCGGTGCTATTTTGGGAGTTTGTGCTATGCTGGAGTGTGAAAGGGAGAGTTTTGGAGATGTTCTGAGAAATTGCAAGGACTTAGAGTGTTTCTGTAAAGTATTTACTGAATTGGGTTGCTATGTTATCAGATTTGCTGGATTCCCGATGTTGGAGGTGGAGGTAGCTGATTTACCTGGCCAGAAGTATATTATTAACTGCAGCCCAGACTTTTACTTTTACAAGGTTATTGTGAGTGTTTTTTCTGGGATATATCATTGAGTAGTAGTTTATTTTGTATAATTTTACTAGTTCTTAGCTTTGTTTTGGAGTTCTAATAATGTTTGTCTTGTGATTTGGGTTTTGTTTCTGTGAAACTGTTCTCTGGCCTTATATCTAGCCTTGAGTAAGGATCTGCATTCTTTATTTAGCCAGGATGAACTTATACCAACACATTTTCAATGTTATATACTGCCATTACAATTTCTCAGCAGTTGCATTCTTAGAAAACATTTTAAAATGTATATCTTCCCTTTAATTTCAGTGTGTTTATAGGTATTTGGCATTTAGCATTTCACAAAAGCAAATACATACATACACACAATCATAATTTCACTATGCTTAGATTGTGTAAGTATATGCTACTTAATCCCCTTGTCTGCTTTATATAGAAATAATTCCTAATATGCATGCCAGCATAATCTTAAATGATCTATAAACACAATTAGATGAGTCTTAGATTACCTTATTTGAAATTACTTGAAGTCATTGGGCTAAAAATGCAGTTAAAACGTCTTACAGATGGAAAGCTTTTTCATAACATGAGTTTCATTTTACACTGCCTAGGATATGTATTTTAAACATGCCATTCGAATTATATCTCATACAAACTGAGCTAGAACTCATGCAACGTATTTATATTTTCTTCACAGTCATTAATATCATAGATAATGTGCTATGTCTTCAGTGTGAAACCTGCTAAGCACCCTCTCAGAACAATTGATTTGTATATAAAATTGTCACCTGCATTCTTTTCATAAGTTTTTCCTCTTTTAGTCTTGTTCTTAGGTCAGACGTAATGTTGTATTCTGACTTCCAAATGGCTGTATACTGATCAACAGCTTAACTTCAGCTCTCCCATTGTGAAAACATAAATTGAGAAAAAGAAGTGTTGTTGAAATTGCTTTTGGATAAAATTCAGTAATTGAATAGCAAATACACTGCCTGGATGCCAGCAAAGAAAAATATTGGAAAACCTGAAACAAAATCAACCACAAAAGGTTAACAGAAAACATTGTTTGGGAAGGATTCTGCAGCTGTTCAGCAAAAAGCAATTTGAGCTTCAGCTTTGGTTCAAGAGATGGCTGAATAATTGAAGGAATATATCAAATCAAATAAAAGGTGGAAAAATAAAAGGAGTGTAATTAATTGTTCAGATGAGTGAGAGAACTGCAAAATCAGAGGTTGAAATGAAGAAAACTCTGGCTTTGTATGAGTCTTCTCAAGAAGAGCTGTTTCAAATATAGAAGAGCATGCAGAGAAAACCTGAGATTTTCTGCTGTGCCAAAGAAAATGGAAGGAAAAGACTGTATCAGTTTTATGAAAGCACAAATAAGCAACCGGACTGGTGTTCCACAGCAGGATTTGTTAATTGAAAGGGCACATCAAGTATATGCTCCAAACCTGGCCACAAGAAAGTGCCCAAGGCTAATATTAGTAAAGATGCAATCATACCAGAAGAAAGAGTTGATGCTAACAAAATTGTGGAAGAAGGACAAAGTATTGAACAGCAGGGTGTTTAGAAAATGGTTAATAACTGTACACCAGTCAGAAGACAATCAAATTTATCTCAGCAATCAGAGAATGTTGACGAGCAGGTGTGAGATTCAAGCTGCTGTATACAGCTGTTTTCAGAGGTATTTTTCCTTGAGGATTAAATACATTATTTAAGGTAGAACAGGCTAAGAAGGAAATAAATTTGTTTATCCAACATAAAATGCACCAGTAAGCAGAAGAGGACTTTGCTTCTCATTCTTCTGACAGTAAAGGTCATAGAGAAACTTTGCCAGTGAAACCTTTTCCACTGTTCCAAAGGAAAATTCTGGAAAAAAAAAACACAAGACTTGACTAAACAAATCAGGAGTACCTTGGATTTGAACCAGAGCCTGGTGTTGGGAGATGGAAATGAACAGGAAGAAGACCAGCAGGACTGAAATTAGTGAATACATGGGACATTATAAAGCATCAATCACGTTTGTGAAATATGGCTTTACAAGAAAAACTGATTGCAAAAATGATTTTTTGTTGACTTTGTTAAACTTGTGGGTAGACTGCAAAGCATATACCCAACTTTATGTCATTAATGTTTAGAAGGACACTAAAAGGGGAAAAGTAACTGTAAGTAATTTGTACTTGTCTACTTGTCTAAAACATTTCATGGCATAAATTCCATGATACATATGTGTGTGTGTGTGTGTGTGTGTGTGTGTGTGTGTGTGTGTGTGTGTGTGTGTGTGTGTGTGTATGTGTGTGTGTGTGTGTGTGTGTGTGTGTGTGTGTGTGTGTGTGTGTGTGTGTGTGTAGCAAACTTGTTTAGTGTACTGTGTAGTCCGGTATATTTTAAATGTGGGGAGATTCTTTTCAGTACCTTTTGTATGTGTTAAATATATTAAAGTAAACAAGTAAGAAGAATGCAAAATTTAAAGGTTCAATGGCAAGCAGTCCAATGAAAAATAAAGTTTGACATTATGGAAAGTGAATCAGAGACAGCAGCATCCATAGTAGCCTACTGCATTTAATAGAAGAATACACAATTTAGTTTCATTTAAAGATAACCAGTGCACATTTCTTAAGGCTGAAAGTTAATGTTTTCTGAAAGAATTCAAGCTGCTTTTCATTTAATACAGAACAATAGAAATAAGAAAAGAACAAACAGTGCTTTGCAGGATAACCTTAATTTTAGGTTATGTAATGCCTATGGGTGTAGCTGTTGATTTGAGGCAATTATTCCTAGCTGGAGGGTTAAAATTCATTTTTTGAATATGTAGATAGTTAATAAGGGTTGGGATTTAGCAAACCTGTTTAGTGTTCTGTGTAGTCCGATGTATTTTAAATGTGGGGAGAATTTTTCAGTGCCTTTTGTATGTGTTAAAGATATTAAAGTAAACACATATTTTTTAGTTGTAAGAAATATAAGCTTTACAATATAACAACAGAAGAAAGTCTGAACAAAACATTTTTTTTTTTTGAGGGTTTTCATTAAAACAGAAAGATTTGAAAAATGTGACATATTATCAAATGGATATGAGAAGAACCACCTGTATAAAAGATGAGCCTGCAGATTATTAGTGTGTACATGTAACCCAGGAGTTGGAAGTATACATTCAAAAAACTGCCATGTATCATAGGTGGGAACAAAAGCTTTTTATCCTAATGTCTACACTAGCTATATTTTCTTGGAGCATAAATGACCTTACAGTTATAGATAAAAAGGAAAGAGTAGCGATAATATTAAGAAATGCAGATTGCAAATAGCAGTCTTGCAGGAGATACATTTGGAAAGAACTAAGCCTGTGAATTTGACAAAGAAAGGATTTTAGGATGAATATTTAACATAATGTCAAAGACAAAGGAAAAGAGGTGTAATTATACTAATTGCTTGAAGGCTCAAGTAGTGATAGGAGAGAAAAAAGACAATAATAGTAAAGTTGTGTTAGTTATGGGCTATTGGCAATAGAGGAAGATTATGCTGGCATGTATTTATATTCTACCAAAAACTGTTATTATGGAGTTTAAGAAACTTTTGTGAGAAATAATCAGCATTCAGTACAGAATATTTCTTGTAGATGGTGACTGGAACTCGATTAGTGAGGATGTATCACGGGGACCTATAATGGAAGATATAACAAAAGAGGGTAGATTTTTGAAGAAACTTGTGAAAATATTTGGTATGGAAGATGTGAATTCAGTTGTAGGAACTCAGACAGAACTTACATATTATTCCCCAAGGAACAAATAACTGGACTAGGTAAGATAGACATTACAATTCACATCAAAATTTTCATTTAATTGAAAGCTTTGACACACATTCAATAATTGTTTCAGTTCATGCGCCAAAAAAACTAAGATAAACTGCAGAGTAATGAAGTAAAATAGAACACTGGTGGTTTCCAGCCTAGCTGTTAAAAATAGGAATTTAAAGAATTGGTAGTGAAATTATTAGGGAAGACAGAAATATTTTTATAAGTTATAGCTAGTGAGGGGGAGAGTTAAAAACAGGATAGAAATAAAAGAGAAAGAAAGATGGTTAAGAGTTAATAAGAATTACTTAGAGGGGCTGACAAAGGTATTGCAGAATAAGGGGGATCTCACAGAACAAGACAGGTGCAAATGCAGAGTGCTAAAGGGAAAATAAGGGAGCATCTGGATAATATACAGAGTTTAGAAATATTGCTGTCAAACAACTATCTTTTGATAACTGTAGAGCACAAAAACTTTTACCACAACAACTTAAACAACAGAAAGTAGAAAGGGTTGTTGACAAACTTAGGCAACATATAACAAGAACAAAATTAAAGATCCTGCAGAGATTTTAGAGATATTTCAGAAATTTTAAGAAAATTTGTGCTATGCAGAAAAAAATGAAGAAATCAAGAAAGAGCACAAATAGCAATATTTATGGAAGACTTGATTATACCAAGGTTAGGGTAGATGAGACTCAACAACTAACAGTTAAGATAAGAGGAGGTGAGGAAGGGATGAAGTAAAAACAGTGATATATAATCCACCTTCAGGAAAGTCTCCAGGAACAGATGGTGTCCCTGTGAAAGTTTGGAAGTTAGGTGGAAAGAAAGTGCTAAAGAACTGGAAAATTTTGTTTAGTGGCATTTTGAAAGGATGGGAAGAACCAACCTCTTGGAAGAAAGCTGTGAAGGCTGTATTACCTAATGATGGTAAAGACCTATCAGACCTTGCTTTATACAGGCAAATTTCAATTTTAAACCAGGATTATAACATGTTTATGTCTATACTAGCTAAGTATGAAGGTTTTGCCAAAATTGATAGATATAGGTCAATCGAGTTTTGTGGAGGGAAGGCAAGCATTTGACAGCATTAGTAGAGCAATGATGATCCAGACAGAAGCAGAATGTAAGCAAATACTGCTGTTGTTGGTGGGTCTCGATGCAGAGAAAGCATTTAACAGTATAAGCTGGGATTTTATGAGTAGGGCAATGGAAGCATTTGCATTCCCTGATACAATAATAAGGTTAATTATGAGGCTATATGAAGGACTGGAAGCAAGAATTATAGTGGGACAACTCTTCTCTGATAAGCTGTGTTTGAAAAAAGGTCACGGGCAGGCATGTCCTCTTTTTCCTTTGTTGTGTGCTTTATATTTGGACCCACTGGCAAAGAAAATAAGGGACTCAGACATGCAAGAATATAATTGACATGCTAATCAAGAAACATTTGATTTATTTGCAGATGATATTATTTTCTACCTGATAAATCCAGGAAATTACATGTTATTGTTGTGGTGCATTGTCAGACAGTTTCAAGTCTTTTTGAGATATAAAATTATTGAAGATAAAACAAAGGCTATAAATCATAAATTATGCACCCACACACAAATAGGTTCAGCAATGGGGACATGATAAGATGAAGAATTTATGAACATGAATTAAAAAGTTTTTTGTTATGGTAGATGAGGATATGTGGGAAGAGATTACACAAAAGATAATACAAAAACTGAGAAACTGGAAGCTCTTGTTTATGGCTATAGATAGTAAGAGACGAGTAGTGAAAATGTTTTTAGTTACTTTAATTTTATATACAGGTCAGGCATTTTTTATCAACTAGAGGAGAAGTTGTGGTCAATAATTAATAAAGAGTTGAAATAATTTATTCAGCAGGGGAAGATGAAAAGAGCTAGGTGGGATAAGTTGATCCTTCCAATAGACTAAGGTGGTTTAGGATTACTTGATTTGAAGAGATATTTAAAGCTACACAGTTAAGGCTGATATACATAAATGCAGAAGGTTATAATTCAGAATGGAAAGAGATGATGATGAATTGGGGGGGGGTTCAAGAAATAAAGAGAAAGTTCTATTTTGGACGCCGATCTTTAAGGAAAATAATAACAACCATACAGATCATTATATCAATAACGTAGCAAAAAGTATTCTAAGAACTAAGCCAACACGAGAATGGAGAAATGAGGTTTTACCAACAGGCATGACTGCAAGTAGGGAAACAGAAAATAGGCAAGATGGGGTTGAAATTTACTGGAGAAAATTGGTGAAGGAACCAATGTATTGGGAGCAAATAACTAGATAGGATAAGTAATATAGTGGGATGAGGCCAAGAAGATGTCTGGACTGCAGGCTAGAGACTGTCTTCCATACATACCTCTAAACTGTTCTGAATTCCTCGGTATTTACTGGTTTTGAGGGCAAAATAATGGCGTGCCACAAATTTCTGAGTGCTGCTTCAATTCCACATTTAGCACCTTGAGTAACACAACTGTTTTTCAATTTATCCTTATGGCAGAAACACCTCAGTGTTTCTTCCACTGTAAAAGAATTGTTCAGTATGAAAAGAATAAAAAATTGTATTAGTTGAATTTAGATTTATTGAACATGTATTTTTAGTCATAAGGATATTCTTCATGTGGCTTTAAACTTTTCCAACCCATAGAAAATTCCTCATTTTTTTCAGCAAAGAAAAACTTCATAGTAATTTTCCTTTTTATAAATTGCATCACCATTAGTAAAATACTTATAGTGCAGCATGGAGTTGTCTCTTTATAAGACCTACAGACAGAATATAGTATGTTAATGAAAATGTAAGTCAATCAACACAGTGCCCAGTCAAGAACTCAAAAAATGCAATATAATATAAACTTTTATTTAAATAGGTTAGTGCTTTTGCAGGGTTGCTGCTTCATCAGATCATAAAAAACAAATATAAAATACATTGAATTTAAAATAAAAGATAACAAAAAACTACCAATAAAACAATAGAAACTGACCAATAACAATCAGCGTCTCATTCCCAAGGCAGACTTAAGTGGAATCCCTAAGTTCAGCCCTGAAAATCTATGTGCCTGCAAGGAAACAATCCATTTTAACTCACACATCTCTACATAATTATTAAAATCACCCTTCTAACATTAGGAGAAAGCAATTGTAAAACCCTAAAACTAAATATATTATACCTTGATGAAGACAAAGCATGACTAGCTAAAGCATTTGTTGAATTTGTATTTAATTAGTATTACAACATGGGGTATGGCTGTGGTGCATTGATGGTGCAGTATAACAAATATAATTTTGTGTATGGGCAGATGTACAATACAGGAGTTTGGTAAGGACTGATTATACCCTAGCTGTATGTGCTATATGCTAATTTCTTTTAAAATTTGATAAGTCATTTATCCTAGTTAAATAAATATTTTGCACTCTCCCATACTTTTCAATCTCAGAGCAAGAAATCTGGACAAAGCCAAAATTAATGGTGAGACAAAGACCCAAAAATAAGGACAGATTTTAAATATTGCTCCTGTAAACTCCGATACTTGCTAGAATAACAAGTTTTGCATTATTATGTATTTTCTGAGGGATATGAAGTCTGAAATTCAAATGTCTACCATTATTTATTATTAAGCTTCATGCTGGTATCCCACAATTCAATTGGAGTGGGTGGGGTTACATGATTATGTATGCAAAGTTTTATGTTAATCAGCATCCCAATTTTTGTCCAGTTGTACCTACTTTTCATGGACCTTTGTCCAGAATTTTGATGTTTCCAGGTTGAGAGACATAGTTCCATACCAGGGATAGATATCAGAGTTATAGGCAAAGCGAAGAGGATAGAAGAATCTTAAATGAAAGTAAAAGACTCGATCTGGTGGGTTTTTTTGTTTGTTTGTTTTTTAAGTTGAATCTAAAAGAGAAACTGCTATTAAAAAAGGAACAATCTGTAGGGCATATAAAATGTTGCATGATAACTATCAGAGGAGGTTAGAAAAGATTGGGAAGAGAGACTGGAAAAGTAATTTACAAAAGGACAATATGAGGAGATATATATGGCTCCCAAGTATGCAGTAAAGTCCAGAAGATTTAAGATCTTGCTTTGAAGTCAAGTGTGTACATATATATTTTATAGCCCAAGCAGAATGATTTTTCTTCATGTTGATAGCAAATGTTAGGAGTATGATGAGGAAGAAAAAGGTAACTGGGAACATATGTTCTGGGAGTGTAATAAGCTGGCAGATTTTAAAAATTCTCTACAGCATACTCTGTCAGAAATATTGGGTGAGCAAATGGATGTAACTAAAGATATATTTTTTTTTGAGCTGGGACACAGGATCTGAGTTGCCTAGACATAAAACCTTATTAAGGCTAAATTACTAGAAAATGGAAATCAAAGTCGAGACCAACTTATTTGGAAGTATTGGATATTATACTAGAGATAAAAGAACTGGAAGAGGAATCTTTAAAAAAGGGAAGGACCATATTATATAGAAATAAATGGAAACTGTGGGAATAATACATGCAGAATAATGTTCAGGAGGGGAAATGAGGTTTAAGGGAAGGTAGGAATTCAGCAATTTATGTAATGTTGGACTGATGATAATTACAAAGAAAGAAAAGATGTGATGTATAATGTATATGCATGGAAAAATGTTAATACAGTTTGTTTTCTTTTCTGTTAATATATGTTTCCTATATCTTAGGTAAAAATGTAATAAAAGTGCTTAAAAAAGAAGTACCCCGGGATTGATGAAGCTCGGAGCAAGGCCGGCGTTAGGCTTGCGCTGACCATGTGGCATGAAGATGGTGCAGTAGTGCCAAATGCATATTAATGAAGGCACACTGCCGCCACAGCCACGTGCATAGGAAAGGAGCGTGAGTGCATAGGGCATGTCGAAGTGCCGCACGGAGGCGTGGAAATGTCAGCTGTCGACATGCAACCTAAAATGCTTGCATATAATAATTTGCAAGCAATAGTAATCACATCTCTCAGTGTCCGTGGATACTGAAACGTATGCAAAGCATGCAAGACAGTTCCTGCGAACACAAAATGAAGAAGCAAATACACATGCACGGTAGGGAATAACAGGTCCCTATCCCGCGAGCAAATGACATTGAAAACCGTGTGCCCGTAGTCCAACGAAGTGTAGATAGTTATACCAAGTGGAAGTGAAATGCATCATATGTTAGCACGCCACCAATAGGTACGTCCAGCCCAATGGTCAGGATCACCAGCTGACCCATATTGTGAGGGAGGGTACACAGCTGGGCAGATGTGTCCATAACAAAAAACACGATAAATGTACATATCTAGCGATTGTATGACCGAATTATATCCCACAACGCATGTAATAGTCACATAAATAGGTATGTCTGTATTTCACATACCAAATGTGACAGGAAATAGAATAAGCATGCAAACGAAACTGAAGGAGCATATAAATTGCTACAACAATAAGGCAACATGTAGGCTGAAAGGAACAGTATTATCCGTACCGTTGACTGTGGGTACGTGTTGTCCAGTACATTCGGATATGTGTCCGGAAAATATCCCATCCTGGACATAGGAAAAGGTGGCACCTACCAATGATTAGAACAGTCGGCCAAAATCCGCACATCAGCGGTCCAAGCCGAACTTGTCAGGATGTGTCACAGTTGAACGGGTATTACCCGGGTATACCAACCATGTCATGAAAGTTAAGTATGAGCGTGTACCTATGTGTGTGAGGTATTGCATGTGGAAAGTCAAACATGGCAGGGTAGTCCACACAACCATACAGGTACCTGACATATGTAGGGTATGCAATGTGTTACCTTGACCGTGTCATGGGCCATCAACCAAAGCAGTGATGATGGAGTGTCAGGAATATGTGTGTGGGGGGGGTGGGTAATGGTGTAATCCTCCAAGGCGACACTGTGTCATATGCATAATAGGTGAACCGGAGGTGTATGAGGGAGCACCGGGTGAAGCAGAAAGAAACACAAAAAACATGTATACACATCTGCAATACAACCAGACAGGCCATACTGTATAACACAATCCCACAAACATATGAATATTAAAATGTGCGATACAAATGTATAGACATGTCACCGGCACATACCCACAGATTGGTCCTGATGGAACTGGCCATATCAAATGCAACACACCTGGATGCATAATGGACTACCCAGCATCCCCTCCACAGCACACAACCCGCTCCCATACCTGAACGTCCACCAAATCCAGCCATACTTGGCCTACTGGTTTGGTGCAGCCACATCTACACATAGTGACCACTATGCATATGTAGTAGGTAGTGTCACCCTAGGCAGTTTCTGGATTGCAAACTATGTATCCCTTGCATGCAAAACCCCCAGCACATTTTCATAACGCCAGAAGAATGTTTGGTATTTGTCTTGTTTTAGTCTTGTTCAATTTTTGGGATATCCCTCATGGGATAAGTAACCTGTGTAAACATTAGAATGGGTATGAAGACACAAAGTCCAGTCCTGTAGATATCTGGACACAAGTTGGAATGTGCAGTAGTGGTGCACGAGACTGTCCAGCCCTAGATGGTCATGCAGAACCTACTACCCAGGATCAAACACCTGCCCGTTACACACGTGTCCCGACACGAATAAGCAAGAGAATATATTGCACACGTTCGCATAGTGGCACATGGTATAAGGGTGATGAAGGCACTGACGTAAACAGGATACCCCCTGATCCACTGTGTGAGGGACAATTAATGTGTGTGTAGGTGTGACCTGACCAACAATGATACAATGCCAAATGTCCTGTGATTGTAGGAAATAACTATGTACCATACTGCATGTAACAGTTGCCTAAAGCGGTCACGTCAGGATAGAATAAACGTAATTCATGGAAGAAACAGGCAAACAACAAAAGTGCCAAAGGTATAAGGCTCACAGCTAGGAAACAAATGAATGTTCTAAACCTGAATGACCGTGGCTATGTGTTGGCCCAAACAATCTGGTGTCTGCAGTAGGGTTACCATCTGTCCCGCTTTGCGAGGGATAGTCCCCCTTTGGACAGTTGTGTCCTGACAAAATACATTACAAATGGCAAATGTCCTGGGATTGTAGGACATAATTATGTTCCATATGTTATGTAATAGTTGCAGAAAATAATTATTTCAGTATCTAAAATACCTAAATGTTACCAGAAACAGAATAAGCAACTAAACCGCTACAACAATAGGCTTTTATGTAGGCAAATAAGTAAAGTTCTATCCTTTGTACTGACCGTGGGTATGTGTCGGCTTGTAAAATATGATGTGTGTTCCGAAAATGTTCTATCTTGGCCATTTGAAAAGGTGGCAACCCTAGTCCCCAGAATACATACCAACCTGTACATATGACAATGTCAACACTACCAATGGTCAGAGCATTCG
>NC_056744.1:772161052-772236052 GCF_019279795.1 Protopterus annectens
ATATATATATATATATATATATATATATATATATATATATACACACACACACACACAAGGATATACTACGGATATATATAGATAGATATATATACACAAACAACAGGTACTGATAGATACACATACACACAAAACAAAATATATATGTCAATGTAGATATACACATGTACATAAATAGTTTACTTCACAGCAATTAGGGTAACATATTTACAGCCCGGGCATATGTGACTGGGAGGTCCAATAAATAAACGTTGTACCCCCCACATCGCCCAGCTAGGCCAGACAGACATACAGACTGGCAATACAGATCAATACACTGCCGCTGTCCAAAACACCAGTAGGAAAGTACCAGTGGGAGAGTTCTGCAAGGTCTACACTTTAAACATGGATAACGGTATCCCTTGTGGGACCCCAAAAATTCAGGGTACATGTGAATCTACTGACATTAATACGAGCAGGATGTAGATGTACATGGAACAGTAGGTTGTGCAAGTGTGATAATACATGGGTTGACAAAACGTATGACATGTGTCCCGAGACGGGGAGAGTGGGCAATGTGTAGGGCTGTGCTCATACCCCAGCTGCACTCGCAGTAAGTATTTGTCACAACTGCTGTAGAGGGGTGCCAGGTAGGTGGACCATGGGTATGCATTAATGGGCTTAAGTGTGCAGGTGCTGGTTGGCAGAGATGTAGTAGGCCCGCCCAGTGGAAGTCATTAATATTCCTATGTGGGCATAGCATACGCCTACACCTCCCAAACCTGAAGAGCACATCTACCGGATAGTCTGTAAACCATCGGGGGAATACATAGAGACCAAATCAGTGCCGTGTACCCGATTAGCATGGACGTCCATAGTTATGTATCAGAATGTAACAAAGACCAACTAAACACTTCCAGAACTAGTGATATTAGGTGAACAGGTGGCGGAATACAGGTAATGACAGATGACAACATGTATGAGTCATAAACAGCATGTACCTCGACAAACATGAATGAATACATATGCTCTGTGACTGTGAATGCATCTGGCTAATAGAGCCAATCATCTAAATGTGTCCCACAGGGTGTTATGCATTGTCCCTGATACAGTGTTCATTCACACCCATTAGTATGTGAGTTCTGCTACTGACAGAAAGTGCATAATTTGCTGACCACCTTAGGTAGATGATAGCATAATAGAAGAGGTTCAACACCCATACGCCTGTGAGGGACACACCCGTCTGGGCAGTTGTGTCCTGCAAAATGACATTTATGGCACATGGCCTGTGAGTTCGGGAATGGAGGCTATATAGTGTGTGTAGTGGTGTCAGACATCAATTTGTTGTATCAGTAACAGCTACATGTAATAGGAAACAGTATTATCAATTATAATGCTACATGAATAACCTTAACGTATGCAAACCATGGAAGTTGTCCGTTTACTGCTGGCTGTGGGTATGTGTTGCCTTGACACATGTGATAGCTCTACATATAGGGTCTATAGGGCCACCACCATTCTGAATGGCCAAAGTGGAACCTGCTCTGTAGAAATGTCAGATGTACCAGGGCAGAACATACCTACAGCCATGCATAGTACAGAAATATACATATCGGAACAAATCAAAGTGTAGTCTAGCAGCAGTAAAGTTGCTTATGCTACTACATATGACATATCAATGTGTCAGGTATACAAGACCTGTAACAAGCAACCAGTACAGACATGTACAACATGAGAATGTCCCCTAATCAGGACAGTTACAATGGCTAGAGTATTGTCCATACCACTCAACTGTCCCTGACTGTCAGGTACGCCCCTGAGTTTGTCTGAAAGTTTAACTCTGTCCCTCTTAATCCCTCCTAAAATTAGTGGCTGTTGAAGGAAAGGTGGTGAGTTACACTTAATGACTAATGACAATAAGTAAGAGTTGTAAACAACTGTTACTTCAGAATATGTGTATTAAGTCATATGCTCTGATTCTGTCAATGTTTCAAGTTAATAGCATTACTTTTGTAAAAGTGTCCCTGATTTTTCTTGACCTGTCCCTGATTCTGTAGAAATGTGTCCCCGATTGGTGGAGAGTTCTGGTATTGTTACATGAGATATGCGTGATGAGGGACTGTCCCATGCAAAGTGGGAAAGGTGTCACTCCTACAGTCTCCCGTCGTGCAATCTGAAAGGTGGACAACATGCAGTAGGTATGCGATAGCACGACTCGGCGGACAGCTGCATTAACGAACTCAAGTCACATGTCAGCATTGCAGAGTATCGGTTCCCATGTATCAGGCAGATGGGAGCAGATCGTATGAGGAACACGCATATAATATGATTACGTCACTGGACAGGCCGCCGAGTCCGTACAGTCGAACGCCTGCCATCGCAAAATGGTTACACATACCCGATACTGTAGTCATTTAGTCCGATGTAATACACATCACAAGGGATCGCACACAACCAGCGTGAGTGACAAATGTAAGCAAAAATGTCAGTGAGCGAGCGGCTGTAAGCGTGTTTGTCTACCAGTATGCCAGTAGTGCACTGTCAAAGAAATGTGGAGTCTAAACATGTATAAGGTGCTGTGACCAGAGGTTAGCAGTGCTTAACACTCTGCAAACCCATGCACAACTGCTCCCATCTGCTGGAATGTGCCCTACCCAGTCTGTATCCAAAGGCGTCGGCCTGTCCACAAACAAAGAACCGCCCTATACACGTGATAGTAGAAGTGCCCTGCGCACATAGCTCATGTGAATTAACAATAGACCATGGCATATGTACAGACAATAGACCACACACACACACCATACAGGGCAGACATCCAACAGTATAGCAATGTATTGGCAGATATGTCTGGAACACTGGTGTATGCATGCCTGGCTGTCCTGTGTTTCAGTGTGTGAGCATGCCCAGTATGACTGTTACGCATGTTGTCGACCGACATTACCGTCATACCGTCATGTGTGTGAGCATGCCAAGTATGGTCAACTGTATTGCATGTGTCACATGTCTAGATAGTACTGTGTTGCTGACACCTTCGTTCTACACAGACAGGTGTCATGCTGTGTCTGCAGGGTAGCTAATGGTCATGTGGCATTGACAGTTGCTACATGTCTGCATAGCGTGGGGGGACATCCAACCACAACCACAGTCCTACACAGCACCATGGGTAGCGCACATGACTCTCACGTGTGTAGGTTTGACGGGGGGCACAGCCAACAGTTGTACACATCTGCCGCTACTGTACTGGTATGCCGGGTACTCCATGTCATTGTCTGGACCTACCTAAATTGCTGGTTGGAGGGATACCAGGGTACGTCAGTTCCCAGCTTTAATTACCAGTACAGTGGTGTTGGACGTCCTAGCTTACACAACCTACATCAAACTGCCTGGCCTGCTGTCGTCTGTGTGTGTCTTAGGGGGTTGGGGTCATTCATTGGGCATATCCATAGGCCATCGTATATCATTTGTCTGTATTGGTCCACATCTGTCCAGCTGCATGGAACGTGTGTGGGCTGTATGGACACATGATGGTCAGCCCATAATCTGCAGTGGGTTGGGACACCCCTGTGTACTACAGGCTACCATTGTGACCCTGCCATATATGCTACAGAGGTTGTGGTGCCACTATGGATGTGTACTGTCTGCTGCCCTAACATTTGGCCACCACAGTCACTTGTATGCTCACATACATACCATAGCAATGGGTAACTACACATTCTAATACAACTGCCACTTGTTAGGTCAATAGACATACCCTGGGTGTGTTCCGGACTTGAGGACGGTGCTGGAGTGCTGCCTATGTCAGATGCACACAGTGCACCTCCTATACATAGCCGAGCACAGGTACTGTTATGTTTGGCATCCATTGTACTGTGTGCGGGTCATAGAGGGGAAATCCATGGGTACCTACTGTGTCAGTGCATATGCCTTGTGTTGCCTCTTTGCCAAGGGCAGGTCATACTGTGCACGGGATTTCGCCGACTGTGCCCTACTCAGGTAGTACCTTCACCAAGTCACACTGTGCCTGTAAAGGCCTTGGCAGTGGTGTTGGGCTGTGTGGCCCTGCCCCATACTGTTCCTGCTGCAACTGTTACTGCAGGATAAACTTGTGTAGCATAGCAAATACCATAACAACTTGTATGCATGTAGCTTGTGAATACTGCAGAGCTCCAACGGATGTGTCCGGATACCAGAAATGTGAACTGAGCATCCCAAACACATGTACAAGTATATGTCTTGCCTGTGCATCCGCCTCAGTATGGGGTGAGTCCTCAGGTGTGTGTGCATTGCTGATGGGTGTCATCAGCCACAACACCAGTGTTTACCCAGCATCCCCCACTAGGAGACTGTAGGGGATGTCCATATTGGCAGTGGTGTGCTACAGCTGTGTCAGAAGCAATATATCGGACACATCATAGCTTCCAGGTCAGAGCACACACATTCAATCTCATGCCCTGGCCACCATATGGCCCAGCTGTTGGAGGGTATGCCCCTGCAGTGACTGTAGGCCCTACCCCACTCACCGGGTGGTGCTATGATGTGTGTGCAGGCTATAGCACCCAGTACCCCAGGGTAGTCATCCATGTGGTTGAACAGATGCGTATTGCTGGTCTACTAATCACGTGTGTTGAGGACATGTACATGCTCACTAGCATGTGTTGACATGGCGTCTGTGAACTGGTGCAATACTCTGGATGCAGATGCCCGTGAGATACCCATGATATCCCCAGTTGTGCTGTGTGAGGTACCTGTGGCTAGTACACCTAGGCCAACACATACCATGGTATCCACTGTGATGTGTTTCCCTCAGCCTGTTTGATGTGTCAGGTGTGGCAGGCACAGGTCAACAAGCTGCTATAGGAGGTCTCTGTCCACCTCATAGTGCTCCAACATCCCCAGCCCATGTAGTCCCTGGTAAGTCACCCTCGGTCTATAAAGTCTTATGTCATCCCAGTAAGGCTTGTTCGGTAGCATACACATCCTCACTGCCCCAGCCTCCTGCACATGTTGGTATATGTTACCTGCTGCAGCCCGTGTCATTTGGTTGGACTATGCCGTGAAATGTCCCTGCAGGTATACACCAGTGGTGTAGAGTGCGGACAAAACCTGTGTGTATGCTGCTTGCTCGCATTAACGTACTGGTCATGTGCGGGCTGGCCATGTCATCTGCTGATTGTGCTGATCAACAGCTGTTTGTAAAGCCTGTACACCCTGACTACCCCACCACTGCTGTCATCCCTCCCAATGTCACCAGGCAGGTATAGACACACCCCTAACTTAGGGGTGCTAAGGCAGGAGCACTCCCGAGGCAGACTACTGCAATTTCCGTACAGTATGCCTGACCCCCCTCCCATGCTGTCAACTATATTCGAGACCTGCACCCGGCTGAGTACACACATACACTCCAGGGACCAGCAGCACACCCTGGTGATAAATGTGATACACTATAGTCAACCTCATCTGCATAGTATAGTCTTCTAATGAATAGTTATATGACCCATACTGAACCTCCAAATTAATAACCACTGCTCAGTGTCGCTCAGATCCATACACAATAACTGGCAGCAGGTGCCTTTACTATCACCATATTCGATGTCCCATGGTCTTCCCAGCAACAAAATAACCCGGTGTCTACCGCGACTACAACCCGTGGCCCTGCACACTACAGATGATGTGCACGTACCACCCATAGCAGATATACATAGATCCCAGGTTATCACGCACAGATCATCCGCTGACATTCAATAGTGCTGATGTCCCCAGACATATATATTCACATCTATGTCCACCGCTACAGCTTCATATATCATATATATTATTTGTATACATATATACTTGGACATATATATATATATATATATATATATATATATATATATATATATATATATATATATATATATATATATATATATACATACATACACACATATACATGTGCACACATATGTAGATATGGCATTTATATCACAACAGCGGACCACATGACAGCAATGCATTAGACAGGAATGAAAAGGAAACTACATGTGCCACCTGCATCATGTAGTGTTGTTACTATCAAGGCAGGTGTGTTATGTTGCGTCACATGGGTCAGACCGTATCAAGGGTAAGAGTAGGGCTGCTGACAGTTACTCACCAGACCTATTGGCGAACGTATGTGTTGACAACCCAGTGTCTTGGCAGAATATGCGGGCTGTGGACACTAAATAGGTCAGCAACAAAAAACACTAACACGTCCCGTAGCTAGCCACCCACAGATACCAACACATACGGTATAACTGTCAAACACACACACCTGCCATGCCTTGGAATTGAGCACCTACCTGTCTAGTCTACCGCACTACAGCATTATGCAGTAACAGAATGCGCTACCGAGTTCCAGCATCACCGCACTCCCACAGGCATACATCTAGGTGAATGACATAATCCGCAAAGGCAAAGACGCCGATAGGGAATGTATGGGGAGTGAGCCATCTAAAAGCATTACTCTGTCCCCAGGCAGCTGGAAACACACACGCACTTGGCAGGGCTAGGAGTCAAACATACACCCAACTACCTTATCACACTACAGCATCACGCAGTTACAGAATGCGCTATAGAGATTACTGGTACACAGCACTCCCAGAAGCATATTTCTAGGTGGATGACATCATCCGCAAAGGCAAAGATGCCGATAGGGAATGTATGTGGAGTGAGACGTCTAAAAGCATTACTCTGTCCCCAGGCAGCCGGAAACACACACACACACACACACACACACACACACACACACACACACACACACACACACACACACATGGCAGGGCTGGGAGTCATACATACACCTAACTACCTTATCACACTACAGCATTATGCAGTTACAGAATGCTCTATCGAGATTACTGGTACACAGCACACCCAGAGGCATATTTCTAGGTGGATGACATCATCCGCAAAGGCAAAGACGCCGATAGGGAATGTATGTGGAGTGAGACGTCTAAAAGCATTACTCTGTCACCAGGCAGCCAGGAACACACACACACACACACACACACACACACACACACACACACACACCTGGCAGGCCTGGGAGTCGAACATACACCTAACTACCTTATCACACTACAGCATTACGCAGTTACAGAACCCAGCCCAGCTTCTCGAGATTACTGGTACACAGCACTCCCAGAGGCATACTTCTAGGTGGATGACATCATCCGCAAAGGCAAAGATGCCGATAGGGAATGTATATGGAGTAAGCCGTCTAAAAGCATTACTCTGTCCCCAGGCAGCTGGAAACACACACACACAGGCACACATTTGGCAGGGCTGGGAGTCGAACATACACCTAACTACCTTATCACACTACAGCACTACGCAGTTACAGAACGCGCTACTAAGATTACTGGAACACAGCACTCCCAGAGGCATACTTCTAGGTGGATGATATCATCCACAAAGGCAAAGACACCGATAGGGAATGTATAGAGAGTGAGCAGTCTAAAAGCATATTACTGTCCCAAGGTAGATGTAGACAAACACACGGCAGTGGTGTGTGCGGGACAACTGCCTATCTATGGAGTACTATTACAACACTACATAGATACGAGACACGCCACAGACAGTACACCCTTCAAGACAGCCAACCAATGTGTTCAATGTAGGCATCCATCCTGACGTGGGGTATGGACATCTGTTGCCTGGATGACCACCATTGCTATACAGGATGTCAATGGCCATGCCCATACACAGAGGCACATCACAGACACAAGGTGTCACTGGGCATGCTCACACACTTAGTATCACACGTCCGTTTGGAATGTACTGTGTGTCCATCTACACAACGGCGTACTAGGCATGTTCACACACTTAGTAGAAGCGAAGGGCTATCTTGCATGCACACGGATTCTAATCACAGAAGGGCACAGTTTGGAATGTACTGTGTGTCATAGGTTCATAGGTTCATAGGTTGGTACTAGGCTATCAGCCCTAGGGCCTATAGAAGCCTAGCCATAACAATTCCCTGGCTATTTCTTCCCATTATTTTACTTTCCTGGACCCTGTCTAGCAGGGGTTTACGACTCGTAATCCCTGGGGTGAATTTCCTTTCTCCCATCCAATTGTCAAGGTTCCTCTTGAAGAGGTCCAAAGAGGCACTCTGCTTGACATGTATGGGCAATCTAGTCCAGAGTCTGGGGAGTCTCTGGGTCAGGAACCTATCCCTCCAGCATGTTTTGTTTATTGTGATGACAAAGTTTAGATCCCTGGAGCATGTAGCTCTGAGAGATTGGGATCTCTTTAAGTGTAGCATGTCCAGCAGCTCTGGGTTTGACATGGCCTTGTATGTTAAGCAAAGATCGCCTCTGAGCAGACGATATGCGACAGAGTACAGCTGAGGTTTTACCCGGTCAACGTAGGGCATCTGCTTTAGGCCTGTGATTCTTTTAGTGAGGTATTTCTGAGGCCTTTCCAGTTGTTGCAGATGTCTTGAGAGGTACATACCAAATGAGGCATTGTATTCTATAATGGGTCTAATGAGAGATGAGTACAGTGGGACAATGACCTCCTTTTTTCTGGATGAAAAGAAAGCCCTACGTGATGAGGTGTGCCACATAGAAGGATTTCAATGCCTATTGTGGTGATGTGGTTATCGAAAGGGGTGGGACCACTGTCCACCTGTGTCCCTAAGTCTCTTGTCACACTTTCTGTTAAGTGTGTACTGCCACCTATATGGTAATTCATGGATACATGTTTTTCCCCCAAAGGGGATAACAATACATTTCTTGGCATTGAGCTTGGAGCTATGGCTCTGGCACCAAGCATCTGTTTCTGTAAGGCCCTTTTTGTAGAGTATCCACATCATTTGGGAGTTCAATAGCCAGGCTCCCAGTTTGCAGATCATCTGCAAACTTTGTTGCTCAGAGAGTCCCTTAGTGTTGACCTGTACTTCAGAAGTAGATGCCAAGCAAAAGGCGACCCCAGGACTGAACTCAGGGTGGGGTACTCCACTTAATCACTTGTCTGGAGCTGGATTTTGGGTTGGCTACTTTACAGTGTGGGTTCTATCAGTAAGCCATTTAGCAACCCATTGGGTGACATAGGGATTAATGCCTGGGAACTTAGTAAGTCATATCTATGATTCCAGAGTGAGGGATGGTGTCAAAGGCCTTGGCAAGGTCTAGATAGGCTGTGTGGATCACCTTACCCTTGTCCATGGCTCTGGAGACTGATCTCAAAGAAGTCAATCAGGTTCAGGAGACAAGATCAGCCCTTCACAAACCCTAAACTGGGTGGGGTCCAGTGTTTGAAGGTTGCCAATGTCTTTGTTTATAAGTTCCATGATAAGGAACACGCTCCATGGCCTTGCAGATAAAGGCTTGTCAGACTGATGGGATGGTAGTTTCCGGGATCCAAAGGTGGATCCCCCCTTGTGGATGTTGGGATAACTGTAGCTCTGCGCCACTCAGTGGGCACAAAACCTGAGGTGAGGCTATGATTAAACATGACACTTAGGTGGGGTGCCAGTTAGTATTGTAGATTCATGTATGGTGTCCATCTACATTAGCGGCATACTGTGCATGCTCACACACTTAGCAGTAGCAAAGGGCTGTCTTGCATGCATGGATTCTAAACATGGAAGAGGCACAGTATGGTGTTACCGTCCCCACGCATACGAAGGCCACTCACATGAACTGTCATCATTACATACTCAAGAGCCATCACAGATGTCTCATTTGCAGATCCAGAGGTAAACACACTGCATTCTACCGGCAGCCCTCAGCCATCACCATGTCCTTGGACCAGCAACACACATCACTACACATTACCACAACACTGTGTGACTCATGACCAGTAGACTGTACATGGGTCTACAGCAACTGTGCAGACTATACATGTACCGAGCAGGGTTCCATCACTAATCAATTTATACGTAATGCAATGATACCACTGTACATAACCAGGTTGGCTCTACACACACATAACAGGGGCCCTGGTTCTTACACAGCTGTGACAGATGACTTTAATAAGCTGTACACCAACCAAGAACACACATGTTTGGATATGACATACATGTAATTGATGGAAATAGATATGTGCATGTGTTTCACACACACACACACACACACACACACACACACACACACACACACACACACACACACACACACACACACATACACACACAACACATATGTACATAGCATAGCTTTTTGCTGTCCTCCGTGCAGACAAGTGGCTAGCAGCAATCACATGCATGCACACACATAGAAGGTAGGTCCATGGCTGTTGAATGCTAACAGTACATGAGGTAGCAATGTTGACTGAGGAAACATTCCTCTCTCTACTAGTTACCCATGACACCCATCATATCATACAACAGTCCATGTGTTATGTATCATCATCACATGTCCACCAATTGCAATGCATACAAACATGGCTACATGACAGGCATGTAGGACCAACATTTACATGTGCATGTAGTGGTGTGCATGCAACTTCACCATGCATGTGCAGTAGCTGATGTACTGTAATTCATCTGTGCCCTAACTACAACATGCAGTTGCAATGCAGCCCATCATTGACACCTGTATATGGCGAAATACTGACAGTACGGGGTAGGATGTGTACATCAGGTATGGATGGATGTGTGTACATAAAGTGGTGATCCACCTTTTGCAGTTGGATGTTTGTGAGGGGATGGCTCACAAGGTGTGTCAGCAAGCCATCCTGCCATTACATGTGCAAGCAGTGCACGCTATGCTACTGCTTACCCAGTGACGGTGAAGACATAAAACCTACACAGCCCGGTCGAGGGTGTTATCAGACCTGGCTATAAGTCACGCATTGACACCTGTAACACTTACATCCTCCGTGTGCATATAGCAGCACAATTGCCAAAGGTAAGCGTTGAATTGCACATAATGCGATACTGCTGCATGTCTGTCAGACGTATTATTATATAGCAGGTGTATCATTCACAGTACTGCCATGTGCTTGTGTGATGATATATGCCACATATGGTGGGGAATACATCCCAATTGTTACACACCCCTGTACACTGTTGTAGAGATCTGTACATACTGCAGTGTGGAAAGCATGACGTAGGCAGGGGTGGTGTGAGTATCACACACATGTCAGCTATCCATATGTGAATGACATTTGTGGACTCCACAGTGTGTGTGTGTGTGTGTGTGTGTGTGTGTGTGTGTGTGTGTGTGTGTGTGTGTGTGTGTGTGTGTGTATGTATGTATGGCTGTCTAGTGCATGGAGTGAGGGTGTATGCTACCATACAGAACAGACATGTGATCCTAACCCCCTCATGGTGATGCAGTCTACTACCCTGTTGATGCCATCAGTCTCAGCACTTACTGGCTACCTGTACATGTCCATTCTCTGTGTCGCGTCGTGGTGGGTGCACAGTACTGTGAGGTGATTACCACATGAGGCAGGGGTCCTCACCTCAACACTGCTCGAACCAGGTGTGGATTGCAGTGTTGTTGAGCCCGTGAGTGTGGGCATGTTACCTGGTAATGTTTCTGTGTATGTCTGTGTGTGTTCTCATCCTGTAATGTGACAGGGTATTACTGCTACACAGTAGGGAGCCTCATGCTATCAAGAGTGGCCTCTAATGTTATCATCGGGCCAGACCGCTGTGTAAACCCCTGCACCATGTCAACATACCCTGTGATGTGACCTGGTATGGATGTCATGTCTCCTAGCCACTGTAGTCTATTAAACAGCCCATGTAAGCTTCTGGATCCCAGTAGATGTGTGGACATCTGTGGTATAGTAGCCTTCTAACAGTCAGGTTGAGGCCTAGCATTATAGCATAATTAGTATTGCCATACATGCCTGTGAGTACTCCACATTTACACATGGAAACTGCAAACACTGCTACTTGTTGCCACATACCAAGTAGACCATACAGGAGAGGAACCATGGCATCATTACCAACATGCTGTTGCCTGTTGTTACCAAGACACATATCTATGAACATATAACAATGCATTATAAACCTGTACTACATAGTTATGTCTGGTGCATTGTCAACAGTACACAACTAACAACTAGTAAACCATACACTTCTCTCACTATTCTGTTCACCACATTATGTGCATCAGGACCATTTGAGCATGTCCCTGCACCGATGGTGCTGTGGATGACAGGATGCAGCCTGAACCTGGCATCACATCATATGCACAGGGTATTAATGTTTGCCAGGGGCATGGGGACTGCACCAGTGGATGACATCATGTGTGTGGGTAAGGGGGCCCGGTGATCTGATTGGACATGTGTGGTCATTAGTGCATGTGGGTGTTTCATTCGATTGCCCTACAGATGTTTTGCTGTGTGTGTGTATGATTGCACAGTTCTACCTTTGCCAGGCCTACACAGGCAGGGGGTATTATTGTCGCCTTTAATCGCCTGTCCAGAACATCAGCAATCTGCTGTTGAGCATTTGCCAATGCCTGGATGTTGTCATTTAGAGTATGGATAGCAGCCCTCTGAAGACTCTGCCCTTCTCTGTTCTGCCATTCAGCTACGCGCTCAGGCCTGTGTCACCATTACAGTCCTGGAACTGTCGCGTCTGGTGACAGCAGCTGCTAAGCTCTGTCTCCTGCAAGGTGCATGTCTGCCAGAAGTCCTCCTACAGAAGCAGCACTGGCCACATGCCTGTGTGGCACATCTGCAGTCATTACACTGATAATTTTTTAAATGCTACATGAATAACCTTAACGTATGCAAACCATGGAAGTTGTCCGTTTACTGCTGGCTGTGGGTATGTGTTGCCTTGACACATGTGATAGCTCTACATATAGGGTCTATAGGGCCGCCACCATTCTGAATGGCCAAAGTGGAACCTGCTCTGTAGAAATGTCAGATGTACCAGGGCAGAACATACCTACAGCCATGCATAGTACAGAAATATACATATCGGAACAAATCAAAGCGTAGTCTAGCAGCAGTAAAGTTGCTTATGCTACTACATATGACATATCAACGTGTCAGATATACAAGACCTGTAACAAGCAACCAGTACAGACACGTACAACATGAGAATGTCCCCTAATCAGGACAGTTACAATGGCTAGAGTATTGTCTATACCACTCAACTGTCCCTGAATGTCAGGTACGCCCCTGAGTTTGACTGAAAGTTTAACTCTGTCCCTCTTAACCCCTCCTAAAATTAGTGGCTGTTGAAGGAAAGGTGGTGAATTACACTTACTGACTAATGACAATAAGTAAGAGTTATAAACAACTGTTACTTCTGAATATGTGTATTAAGTCATATGCTCTGATTCTGTCAATATTTCAAGTTAATAGCATTACTTTTGTAAAAGTGTCCCTGATTTTTCATGACCTGTCCCTGATTCTGTAGAAATGTGTCCCCGATTGGTGGAGAGTTCTGGTATTGTCACATGAGATATGCGTGATGAGGTACTGTCCCATGCAAAGTGGGAAAGGTGTCACTCCTACAGTCTCCCGTCGTGCAATCTGAAAGGTGGGCAACATGCAGTAGGTATGCGATAGCATGACTCGGTGGACAGCTGCATTAACGAACTCAAGTCACATGTCAGCATTGCAGAGTATCGCTTCCCATGTATCAGGCAGATGGGAGCAGATCATATGAGGAACACGCATATAATATGATTACATCACTGGACAGGCCGCCGAGTCCGTACAGTCGAATGCCTGCCGTCGCAAAATGGTTACACATATCCGATACTGTAGTCATTTAGTCCGATGTAATACACATCACAAGGGATCGCACACAACCAGCGTGAGTGACAAATGTAAGCAAAAATGTCAGTGAGCGAGCGGCTGTAAGCGTGTTTGTCTACCAGTATGCCAGTAGTGCACTGTCAAAGAAATGTGGAGTCTAAACATGTATAAGGTGCTGTGACCAGAGGTTAGCAGTGCTTAACACTGTGCATACCCATGCACAACTGCTCCCATCTGCTGGAATGTGCCTTACCCAGTCTGTATCCAAAGGCGTCGGCCTGTCCACAAACAAAGAACTGCCCTATACATGTGATGGTAGAAGTGCCCTGCGCACATAACAATAGACCATGGCATATGTACAGACAATAGACCACACACACACACACCATACAGGGCAGACATCCAACAGTATAGCAATGTATTGGCAGATATGTCCGGAACACTGGTGTATGCATGCCTAGCTGTCCTGTGTTTCAGTGTATGAGCATGCCCAGTATGACTGTTACGCATGTTGTCGACCGACATTACCATCATACCGTCATGTGTGTGAGCATGCCAAGTATGGTCAACTGTATTGCATGTGTCACATGTCTAGATAGTACTGTGTTGCTGACACCTTCGTTCTACACAGACAGGTGTCATGCTGTGTCTGCAGGGTAGCTAATGGTCATGTGGCATTGACAGTTGCTACATGTCTGCATAGCGTGGGGGGACATCCAACCACAACCACAGTCCTACACAGCACCATGGGTAGCACACATGACTCTCACATGTGTAGGTTTGACGGGGGGCACAGCCAACAGTTGTACACATCTGCCGCTACTGTACTGGTATGCCGGGTACTCCATGTCATTGTCTGGACCTACCTAAATTGCTGGTTGGAGGGATACCAGGGTACGTCAGTTCCCAGCTTTAATTACCAGCACAGTGGTGTTGGACGTCCTAGCTTACATAACCTACATCAAACTGCCTGACCTGCTGTCGTCTTTGTGTGTCTTAGGGGGTTGGGGTCATTCATTGGGCATATCCATAGGCCATCGTATATCATTTGTCTGTATTGGTCCACATCTGTCCAGCTGCATGGAACGTGTGTGGGCTGTATGGACACACATGATGGTCAGCCCATAATCTGCAGTGGGTTAGGACACCCTGTGTACTACAGGCTACCATTGTGACCCCTGTATATGCTACAGAGGTTGTGGTGCCACTATGGATGTGTACTGTCTGCTGCCCTAATATTTGGCCACCACAGTCACTTGTATGCTCACATACATACCATAGCAATGGGTAACTACACATTCTAATACAACTGCCACTTGTTAGGTCAATAGACATACCCTGGGTGTGTTCCAGACTTGAGGACAGTGCTGGAGTGCTGCCTATGTCAGATGCACACAGTGCACCTCCTATACATGGCCAAGCACAGGTACTGTCATGTTTGGCATCCATTGTACTGTGTGCGGGTCAGAGAAGGGAAATCCATGGGTACCTACTGTGTCAGTGCATATGCCTTGTGTTGCCTCTTTGCCAAGGGCAGGTCATACTGTGCGCGGGCTTTTGCCGACTGTGCCCTACTCAGGTAGTTCCTTCATCAAGTCACACTGTGCCTGTACAGGCCTTGGCAGTGGTGTTGGGCTGTGCGGCCCTGCCCCATGCTGTTCCTGCTGCAACTGTTACTGCAGGATAAACTTGTGTAGCATAGCAAATACCATAACAACTTGTATGCATGTAGCTTGTGAATACTGCAGAGCTCCAACGGATGTGTCCGGATACCAGAACTGTGAACTGAGCATCCCAAACACATGTACAAGTATATGTCTTGCCTGTGCATCCGCCTCAGTATGGGGTGAGTCTTCAGGTGTGTGTGCATTGCTGATGGGTGTCATCAGCCACAACACCAGTGTTTACCCAGCATCCCCCACTAGGAGACTGTAGGGGATGTCCATATTGGCAGTGGTGTGCTACAGCTGTGTCAGAAGCCATATATCGGACACATCATAGTTTCCAGGTCAGAGAGCACACACATTCAATCTCATGCCCTGGCCATCGCATATGGCTTAGCTGTTGGAGGGTATGCCCCTGCAGTGACTGTAGGCCCTACCCCACTCACGGGTGCTGCTACAATGTGTGTGCAGGCTATAGCACCCAGTACCCCAGGGTAGTCATCCATGTGGTTGAACAGACGCATATTGCTGGTCTACTAATCACGTGTGTTGAGGACATGTACGTGCTCACTAGCATGTGTTGACATGGCATCTGTGAACTGGTGCAATACTCTGGATGCAGATGCCTGTGAGATACCCATGATATCCCCAGTTGTGCTGTGTGAGGTACCTGTGGCTAGTACACCTAGGCCAACACATACCATGGTATCCACTGTGATGTGTTTCCCTCAGCCTGTTTGATGTGTCAGGTGTGGCAGGCACAGGTCAACAAGCTGCTATAGGAGGTCTCTGTCCACCTCATAGTGCTCCAACATCCTCAGCCCATGTAGTCCCTGGCAAGTCACCCTTGGGCTATAAAGTCTTATGTCATCCCAGTAAGGCTTGTTCGGCAGCATACACATCCTCACTGCCCCAGCCTCCTGCACATGTTGGTATATGTTACCTGCTGCAGCCCGTGTCATTTGGTTGGACTATGTCATGAAATGTCCCTGCAGGTATACACCAGTGGTGTAGAGTGCGGACAAAACCTGTGTGTATGCTGCTTGCTCGCATGAACGTACTGTTCATGTGCGGGCTGGCCATGTCATCTGCTGATTGTACTGATCAACACCTGTTTGTAAAGCCTGTACACCCTGACTACCCCACCACTGCTGTCATCCCTCCCAATGTCACCAGGCAGGTATAGACACACCCCTAGCTTAGGTGTGCTAAGGCAGGAGCACTCCCGAGGCAGACTACTGCAATGTACGTACAGTATGCCTGACCCCCCTCCCATGCTGTCAACTATATTTGAGACCTACACCCGGCTGAGTACACACATACACTCCAGGGACCAGCAGCACACCCTGGTGATAAATGTGATACACTATAGTCAACCTCATCTGCATAGTATAGTCTTCTAATGAATAGTTATATGACCCATACCGAACCTCCAAATTAATAACAACTGCTCAGTGTCACTCAGGTCCATACACAACTGGCAACAGGTGCCTTACTATCACCATATTCGATGTCCCATGGTCTTCCCAGCAACAAAATAACCGGTGTCTACACGACTACAACCCGTGGCCCTGCACACTACAGATGATGTGCATTACCACCACGCCATGGCAGATATACATAGATCCCAGGTTATCACGTACAGATCATCCGGCACAAACATTCAATAGTGCTGATGTCCCCAGACATATATGTTCACATCTATGTCCACCTCTACATCTACATATATCATATATATTATTTGTATACATATATACATGGACATATATATATATATATATATATATATATATATATATATATATATATATATATATATATATATATATATATATATATATATATATACATACACACATATACATGTGCACACATATGTAGATATGGCATTTATATCACAACAGCGGACCACATGACAGCAATGCATTAGACAGGAATAAAAAGGAAACTACATGTGCCACCTGCATCATGTAGTGTTGTTACTATCAAGGCAGGTGTGTTATGTTACGTCACATGGGTCAGACCATATCAAGGGTAAGAGTAGGGCTGCTGACAGTTACTCACCAGACCTATTGGCGAACGCATGTGTTGACAACCCAGTGTCTTGGCAGAATATGCGGGCTGTGGACACTAAATAGGTCAGCAACAAAAAACACTAACACATCCCATAGCTAGCCACCCACAGATACCAACACATACGGTATAACTGTCAAACACACACACCTGCCATGCCTTGGAATTGAGCACCTTCCTGTCTAGTCTACCACACTACAGCATTATGCAGTAACAGAACGTGCTACCAAGTTCCAGCATCACCGCACTCCCACAGGCATACATCTAGGTGAATGACATAATCCGCAAAGGCAAAGACGCCGATAGGGAATGTATGGAAAGTGAGCCATCTAAAAGCATTACTTTGTCCCCAGGCAGCTGGAAACACACAGGCACTTGGGAGGGCTGGGAGTCAAACTTACACCTAACTACCTTATCACACTACAGCATTACGCAGTTACAGAATGCGCTATCGAGATTACTGAAACACAGCACTCCCAGAGGCATACTTCTAGGTGGATGACATCATCCGCAAAGGCAAAGACACCGATAGGGAATGTATGTAGAGTGAGCTGTCTAAAAGCATTACTCTGTCCCAAGGCAGATGGAAACACACATACACAGACACACACTTGGCAGGGCTGGGAGTCGAACATACACCTAACTACCTTATCACACTACAGCATCACGCAGTTACAGAATGTGCTATAGAGATTACTGGTACACAGCACTCCCAGAAGCATATTTCTAGGTGGATGACATCATCCACAAAGGCAAAGACGCCGATAGGGAATGTATGTGGAGTGAGACGTCTAAAAGCATTACTCTGTCCCCAGGCAGCCGGAAACACACACACACACACACACACACACACACACACACACACACACACACACACACACACACACATGGCAGGGCTGGGAGTCATACATACACCTAACTACCTTATCACACTACAGCATTATGCAGTTACAGAATGCTCTATCGAGATTACTGGTACACAGCACACCCAGAGGCATATTTCTAGGTGGACACACACACATGGCAGGGCTAGGAGTCATACATACACCTAACTACCTTATCACACTACAGCATTATGCAGTTACAGAATGCTCTATCGAGATTACTGGTACACAGCACACCCAGAGGCATATTTCTAGGTGGATGACATCATCCGCAAAGCAAAGACGCCGGTAGGGAATGTATGTGGAGTGAGACATCTAAAAGCATTACTCTGTCACCAGGCAGCCAGGAACACACACACACACACACACACACACACACACACACACACACACACACACACACACACACACACACACCTGGCAGGCCTGGGAGTCGAACATACACCTAACTACCTTATCACACTACAGCATTACGCAGTTACAGAATGCGCTATCGAGATTACTGGTACACAGCACTCACAGAGGCATACTTCTAGGTGGATGACATCATCCGCAAAGGCAAAGACGCCGATAGGGAATGTATGTGGAGTAAGCCATCTAAAAGCATTACTCTGTCACCAGGCAGCTGGAAACACACACACACACACACACACAGGCACACATTTGGCAGGGCTGGGAGTCGAACATACACCTAACTACCTTATCACACTACAGCACTACGCAGTTACAGAACGCGCTACCATGATTACTGGAACACAGCACTCCCAGAGGCATACTTCTAGGTGGATGATATCATCCACAAAGGCAAAGAGACCGATAGGGAATGTATAGAGAGTGAGCAGTCTAAAAGCATATTACTGTCCCAAAGTAGACGTAGACAAACACACGGCAGTGGTGTGTGCGGGACAACTGCCTATCTACGGAGTACTATTACAACACTACATAGATACGAGACACGCCACAGACAGTACACCCTTCAAGACAGCCAACCAGTGTGTTCAATGTAGGCATCCATCCTGATGTGGGGTATGGACATCTGTTGCCTGGATGACCACCATCGCTATACAGGATGTCAATGGCCATGCCCATACACAGAGACACATCACAGACACAAGGTGTCACTGGGCATGCTCACACACTTAGTATCACATGTCCGTTTGGAATGTACTGTGTGTCCATCTACACAACGGCATACTGGACATGTTCACACACTTAGTAGAGGCGAAGGGCTATCTTGCATGCACACAGATTCTAATCACAGAAGGGCACAGTTTGGAATGTACTGTGTGTCATAGGTTCATAGGTTGGTACTAGGCTATCAGCCCTAGGGCCTATACAAGCCTAGCCATAACAATTCCCTGGCTATTTCTTCCCACATTATTTACTTTCCTGGACCCCTGTCTAGCAGGGCAACTGACGTAATCCCTGGGGTGAATTTCCTTTCTCCCATCCAATCGTCAAGGTTCCTCTTGAAGAGGTCCAAAGAGGCACTCTGCTTGACATGTATGGGCAATCTATTCCAGAGTCTGGGGAGTCTCTGGGTCAGGAACCTATCCCTCCAGCATGTTTTGTTTATTGTGATGACAAGGTTTAGATCCCTGGAGCGTGTAGCTCTGAGAGATTGGGATTTCTTTAAGTGTACCATGTCCAACAGCTCTGGGTTTGACATGGCCTTGTATGTTAAGCAAAGATCGCCTCTGAGCAGACGATATGCGACAGAGTACAGCTGGAGTTTTTTAAGGCGGTCAACGTAGGGCATCTGCTTTAGGCCTGTGATTCTTTTAGTGAGGTATTTCTGAGGCCTTTCCAGTTGTTGCAATGTCTTGAGAGGTACATACCAAATGAGGCGTTGTATTCTATAATGGGTCTAATGAGAGATGAGTACAGTGGGACAATGACCTCCTTTTTTCTGGATGAAAAGCCCTTCGTGATGAGGTGTGCCACATAGAAGGATTTCCTGACTGTTGTGGCGATGTGGTTATCGAAGGTGAGACCACTGTCCACCTGTGTCCCTAAGTCTCTTATCACACTTTCTGTGTTAAGTGTACTGCCACCTATATGGTAATTCATGGATACATGTTTTTTTCCCAAAGGGGATAACAATACATTTCTTGGCATTGAGCTTGAGCCCATGGCTCTGGCACCAAGCATCTGTTTCTGTAAGGCCCTTTGTAGAGTATCCACATCATTTGGGGATTCAATAATGGCTCCCAGTTTGCAGTCATCTGCAAACTTTGTTAGCCAGAGTCCCTTAGTGTTGACCTGTACTTCAGAGAAGTAGATGCCAAACAAAAGCGGCCCCAGGACTGAACCCTGAGATACTCCACTTGTCACTTGTCTGGAGCTGGATTTGGAGTCAGCTACTTTTACAGTGTGGGTTCTATCAGTAAGCCATTTAGCAACCCATTGGGTGACATAGGGATTAATGCCCAACTTAGTAAGTTTATCTATGATTCCAGAGTGGGGGATGGTGTCAAAGGCCTTGGCAAGGTCTAGATAGGCTGTGTGGACCACCTTACCCTTGTCCATGGCTCTGGAGACTGATTCAAAGAAGTCAATCAGGTTCAGGAGACAAGATCGGCCCTTCACAAACCCAAACTGGGTGGGGTCCAGTGTTTGAAGGTTGCCAAAGTCTTTGTTTATAAGTTCCATGATAATACGCTCCATGGCCTTGCAGATAAGGCTTGTCAGACTGATGGGACAATAGTTTCCGGGATCCAAGGTGGATCCCCCCTTGTGGATTGGGATAACTGTAGCTCTGCGCCACTCAGTGGGCACGAAACCTGAGGTGAGGCTATGATTAAACATAACACTTAGGTGAGGTGCCAGTTCATATTGTAGTTCATGTAGTGTCCATCTACACAACGGCGTACTGTGCATGCTCACACACTTAGCAGTAGCAAAGGGCTGTCTTGCATGCACATGGATTCTAAACATGGAAGGGCACAGTATGGTGTTACTGTCCCCAATTACATGAAGGCCACTCACATGAACTGTCCAGTACACACTCAAGAGCCATCACAGATGTCTCAGGTGCAGATCACAGAGGTAAACACTGCATTCTACTATGTAGCCCTCAGACATCACCATGTCCTTGGACCAGCAGCATACATTGCCACAACACTGTGTGACTCATGACCAGTGGACTGTACATAGGTCTACAGCAACTGTGCAAACTATACATGTACTGACAGGGTTCCATCATGTGTTATGCAATGCAATGATACCACTGTACATAACCAGGTTGGCTCTACACATAACAGGGGCCCTGGTTCTTACACAGCTGTGACAGATGACTGTCGCTGTACACCAAAGAACACACATGTTTGGATATGACATGCATGTAATTGCAGTGGATATGTGCATGGACCACACATACACACACACACACACACACACACACACACACACACACACACACACAACACATATGTACATAGCATAGATTTTGCTGTCCTCTGTGCAGACAAGTGGCTACAGCAATCACATGCATGCACATAGAAGGTAGGTCCATGGCTGTTGAATGCTAACAGTACATGAGGTAGCAATGTTGACTGAGGAAACATTCCCTCTGTACTAGTTACCCATGACACCCATCATATCATACAACAGTCCATGTGTTATGTATGTCATCACACATGTCCACCAATTGCAATGCATACAAACATGGCTACATTACAGGCATATAGGACTAACACACATGTACATGTAGTGGTGTGCATGCAACTACCATGCATGTGCAGTAGCTGATGTATGTAATTCATCTGTGCCTAACTACAACATGCAGTTGCAATGCAGCCCCATCATTGACACCTGTATATGGTGTAATACTGACAGTATGGTAGGATGTACATCAGGTATGGATGGATGTGTGTACATAAAGTGGTGATCCACCTTTGCAGATGGATGTTTGCCGTGGACGGCTCACAGGTGTGTCACAAGCCATCCTACCATTACATGCGCAAACAGTACGCTATGCTACTGCTACCTGACGGTGAAGGCATAAAACCTACACAGCGGTCGGGTGTTACTGACTGTAAGTCACGTGACACCTGTAACACTTACATCCTCCCATGTGCATATAGCAGCACAATTGCTAAAGGTAGCGTTGGTGCACATAATGCAGCCAATACTGCTGCATGTCTGTCAGATGTATTATTATATAGCAGGTGTATCATTTACAGTACTGCCATGTGCTTGTGTGATGATATATGCCACATATGGTGGGGAATACATCCCAACTGTTACACGCCCCTGTACACTGTTGTAGAGATCTGTACATACTGCAGTGTGGAAAGCATGACGTAGGCAGGGGTGGTGTGAGTATCACACACATGTCAGCTATCCATATGTGAATGACATTTGTGGACTCCACAGTGTGTGTGTGTGTGTGTGTGTGTGTGTGTGTGTGTGTGTGTGTGTGTGTGTGTGTGTGTGTGTGTGTATGTATGGCTGTCTAGTGCATGGAGTGAGGGTGTATGCTACCATACAGAACAGACAGGATCCCTAACCCCTCATGGTGATGCAGTCTACTACCCTGTTGATGCCATCGGTCTCAGCCTTACTGGCTACCTGTACATGTCCATTCTCTGTGTCGCGTCGTGTGGGTGCACAGTATTGTGAGGGTAATTACCACATAGGCAGGGGTCCTCACCTCAACACTATCAAGTGTGCGTTATAGTGTTGTTGAGCCCGTGAGAGTGGGCATGTTACTGTGTGTTTCTGTGTATGTCTGTGTGTGTTCTCATCCTGTAATGTGACAGGGTATTACTGCTACACAGTGAGGCCTCATGCTATCAAGTGGCCTCTAATGTTATCATCGGCCAGACCGCTGTGTAAACCCCCCGCACCATGTCAACATACCTGTGATGTGACCTGGTATGGATGTCACGTCTCTAGCCACTGTAGTCTATTAAACAGCCCACATGCTTCTGGATCAGTAGATGTGTGGACATCTGTGGTATGGTAGCCTTTCTAACAGTCAGGTTGAGGCTACGTGTAGCATGGTGGTATTGCCATACATGCCTGTGAGTACTCCACATTTACACATGGGAAACTGCAAACACTGCTACTTGTTGCCACATGCAAGTAGACCATAAGGAGGGAACCATGGCATCATTACCAACATGCTGTTACTGTTGTTACCAAGACACATACTGTGAACATATAACAATGCATTATAAACCTGTACCACATAGTATGTCTGGTGCATGTCAACAGTACACAACTAATGTAATATACACTTCTCTCGCTATTCTGTTCACCCTGTGCATCAGACCATTTAAGCATGTCCCTGCACCGATGGTGTGGATGACAGGGATGCAGCACAGGCATCATCATATGCACAGGGTGATAATGTTTGCCAGGGGCATAGGCTGCACCAGTGGATGACATCATGTGTGTGGGTAAGGGACAGTGATCTGATTGGACATGTGTGGTCATTATGCATGTGGGTGTTGCGGTGCTCTACAGATGTTTTTGCTGTGTGTGTGTATGATTGCACACAGTTCTACCTTTTGCCAGGCCTACACAGGGGTATTATTGTCACCCAATCACCTGTCCAGAACATCAGCAATCTGCTGTTGAGCATTTGCCAATGCCTGGATGTTGTCATTTAGAGTAGGGATAGCAGCCCTCTGAAGACTCTGCCCTTCTCTGTTCTGCCATTCAGCATGTGCCTGTGCCACCATTACAGTCTGGAACATGCGTCTGGTGACACCAGCTGCTGCACTCTGTCCTGCAGGTGCATGTCTGCCAGAAGTCCTCCTATGAGCAGCACTGGCCACATGCCTGTGTGGCACATCTGCAGTCATTACACTGACACCATGGTGTGGAGACACACCTTCTGTAGCCACCACACGTTCCTGTTCCAAGTTAACACACGCTTTCTGTCCTTCCTCTATGGCCACTGGTAATGGGGTATGTGTTGGCATGAGAACTGTGTGCAGGGAAGAGGGGGACATAGCTGGGATGGCAACTCTTGGTGCAGATTCAGCCCCTGACACCCTGCCTGTACCTCATGCATATGTTCATCACTGCTAGTATCTATGGAGACACTAACATCAGACGGACCGCTGGAGGGTAACGCACCTACATCACCTGTAAATGCAAAGAAAGACTCTACATTACAATAGACACACACAGACACACACAGACACACACACACACACACACACAAACACACACACAGACACACACACACACAGGCACACACACACAGTCACGCCATGCATGTGATTTGACAAACAGCATGCAGCATGCATGTGATACAGCAGATGGCATGCAGCTCAGACATTAATAGTAGTAGTTGGCATACCTCCTTGGGTTGCACACAACAGCAAGCAGGTGTCATATCAGTAGCCATGCAGTTCACACGATCATGGTACTAAGCATGCATCCCTGTGATACACCATGTGGACCAGCACAGGTTAACAGTACACATGGCTGAAGTGACCTTGACATGTAATCTGCTGACGTGTGCATTGACATGCATACATGTCTGACACAATGGTGTCCTGACACATGTACAGCGTTGTAATAGGTATCACATTGCAGTGTTGTCTGTATGCCCTACAGATAGAATGCACATTTAGCAAATGTGCATGAGCATGGAAGGGTAGTGTGAGGCATCTACATTGCTATACAGTGTGAAGTACAGACACTGTGTCATTGCATGGCATCATGAGGCATCTATATTGCTATACAGTGTGTAATATGCACACATTGCATAGCCATAACTGCGTGCATACACATGACATATCTGTGGATTGTGACCCACGTTGCTGAGGTGTATACACACCAAACCATGCTGAGTCATGTGACAGGTCACTGGAAGACCTACAGATGACACCCCTGCACAACTACTACAGAGTCTTAGCTGCCTGGCAACCATGTCCACACATGGCAGACTTGTCAATACACCATGTCCCACATGACATTGATGTACCACACACACGAGGTGCATGGCTGACAGTGATGTCCTACAGCAGCAAGGGAAATGTACAGTATCTGTGGCCTGATGTGGTGTCAATGGCTGTGGAAACTGTACAGGTGACTGCTGTCATGCTATGACACAGTCGTGATGTTCAGCACATTTCATATGGTCGACTTACCTGACACCTCCACTAGCTGTGCACAGGCTTTTAGGATGTCCAGTGTACCACATCAACTGTATAATCAGTCAACTAAGGCTATAGTTGGACCATGTGTGGACAATGTGCAACAGGGTGTATACACATCACATCTACTGTGTGGCTACATGTCTCTGGCCATCCTCCATGGCCATGTGTGAACATGTGTTGGCCAAATGTTTGTGATGGCCATTTATCTCACATGTCTGTGTAGTCCATATGACATACACCCATAGATGTCAGATATGTCACCGTCCACAGGGCTATGCAGACAACGGGTTGTATGTTTGGTATGTGGGGTATGTATTATGGGATAGTGTGACAATATTGCAGCCAGAACACTACATGTCTGGGACATGTCAGATGGCACATCACAATGTGTGCACCCATTGCAGGGGCATATAACACAACGGTGACTCCTGTGGGCTGCCCATATCCCAGCTCACTGTGTGGTACTGTTTGCGTACCACATGTGTTGTTCCAATGTATAGTACATATGCCTACATTGAACAACACCTCCACTGTTGTATGCACAGCTGTCCACACATGTAGCAATGACAGATACTGTGGTTTCATGTTGGTGTTTCATTTTGTTTGTATATATTGCAGATGGGTATCCAGGGTGAATGATGGGAGATGTGACCTGTATATCATGACTGGACCATACATCATGTGTACATGTGTTAACTGGCCACATGGCGAATAGATATATGCATTAACATGCCTGATACTGATGACAGTCTCACCTGCAATGGACTGATGTCTGTGCGGCACGCCAGAGGTACCTGTATAGGGGTGACACAACAGTTTGAACATTATCCATGACTGTATGACAGCCACAGGGTGCACTGTGCATGTTAACACATTTGCCTGTACAATAGCATATAGTATGCACATGTGTGCATACACAGGGTAGCATACTGTAGTATGCAGCATGTGTGTAAACATACCTTGAATATGATGTTACATTACATATTGTGCAGTGACACATGCAACTAAATGGGATATAATAGTCATATGTGCAGTAGCGACTTACCGGGCAACTCCAGGCTCATTGGTTGGGAGACACCCACCTCCACGATGGCAGCTAGTGTTTGTGGATGCTGTTCTGAGGGTGTCACCAGGCTGGCCAGTAGCTCCTCAGTGTGTGTGAGTGGGGGCTGGGTTGGCGGCCCACCACCTGTTCCACCTTGTTCCATGGCGATTGCAGTGGCACACTGTTTCGCATGTCATATCAAGTCCATGCAGTGTCTGCGCACCTGCTGGTAGGTACAGTTATGGCCACCCACATCATTAACCCTCCTGCGAAGGTCCTGCCACAGGTCGTCACACTGCTGGGCATGCTGTGGCACATGGCTGAACAACACCTCATAGTTCTCATGGAGGTACAGGATGAGGACATCATCCTCCTGGCAGCTGTATGCTGGCAGGCGTGAATGAGGCATTATCTGGAAGACATAATGATGGTGACAGGTCACAGTATCACAGAGATGTACAGAGATACAGCTGCACATACATTTGTATTAAATCTAGTACATCTGCACAGTTATCTTTGCAAATCATCATGACACTGACACGACTGACATGTTTGTGTCACACATGTAACACCCGTTATGCATTGGATATCATCACCATATATGTGTGTGTCACCTCATTACAATGTTCATACTCCATGTGAATGCTGTCTTGATGTGGGCATGTCTGTTTACCTGTACTGGTGTTCTTACCTATCAGCACATGCCTGGATGTGTCCGCAGTGATGCTGTTGACCTTGATGCTGTGTATACGTCACAAATCAACACATACACTGCCTTAATGGACATGAGCAGTGACAATACACACATACGCACTGAACCTTTACATGCATGTGTTTTGCCATATACTTTGACACGGCACTGTACAGTTCAACATCCTGCCACGGATCGCCTGTGTTGCACATGTGATAGACATGGGACAATGGCTAGCCGGACGTCATTCGCAGAGATAGTTATCAACTATAGCATGTACGGGCAAGGTTTCCTAGCTGTATCCGACAGCCATTTTGCCACCGCGAGGTGCATCAGTGCCACATTACTGATCCAGACAGTTAATAATACATCTACCATGCGGTCATCACACCATCTATGACAGAGATGACATGTGCAGCTTTGATGGACAGGGTTGCATGGTATGGCGGGAGTATGTAACATGTATGGCACAGGGATCTGTCGAGCATGTGGCGATCCTTGTAGTAGGACGGTGGCTGTCCATGACGTATGTCTTTCAGATCAGGATATGTACGTGTAGCATGTCCAACATCACAGTGTAGCACATGTCTTTATGCAAGGTAGCCAGCATGCTGCATAGTGGAGGTGAGGATTGTGAAGGCTGGTATCTCCCATCCACGAATGGCCAATACCCCTTAAAGGTGATATATGATCCGATATTGGTCACTCAAGTGCTGAGTATGCCTGTCCAATGATCTCCATGCTCATGGATGGCACCCTGTCATGACATTGGTGCCCCGTATGACTACCATATAGGCCTGGAGACGTCACCAACTCAGGGAGGTGAACTGCACAGCACCATCCCTTACACAGTGTCCATAATGTTGACCACTGCCTAGGTGGTAGTTAATGGGTACAGGGTTATTCACCTAGCGGTGACAATGCTATTATCAGCTGTCATATTGTGCACATATGTCACACACCTCACCCACAAAGCCCATTCTGTATGTTGTCCACAACACTGAGAAAGCTATTGCTCCTAGGTCATGGCCATTCACATCCTTACATAGCACAGATGCCTCCCATTTGCCTGTGTGGTATGGGTTACAATGAGGGGGGAGTACAAAACATTAACCCTGTTTTACTGTAGCTGCCACTGGTGTGATATGCACATGTCACTCTGACACCTTTTGTAGTGTTGATTCTGTCAACAGGCCACTGGTAGAACACTCCTGTGACATACAAAGGTACATCTAGTATACTCAGTGTAGCTGGAACACGGTATGGGTGATGATGTCCTATGACCTGTCACAGGTATGCTATGCAGTGTGAAATCATCCGTACTGTCATCTACTTCTGTACTGCTAACATCTATGTTGATAAAGGTTCATAGACTTGCAGACCATAATCAGCAGGGTAATAGTGCAGTGCCTCCAATTATGACTGTCATCTCCACTTGTGGGTTGCAGTGGGTTGATATTATCCAGCACCCTATCTGTATTGCATATTCATGCTCAGCACTTGTTCAGAACTTGTGAGCACTTCATGAGCTACTAATTACTATAGCACCCATTCCAACTCATTTCTTACAAGTACACTGTCTGTCCTTACATTTCCAGCTTGCTTACAGTGCAACAGCTGTTGTACACACGTAACTCACATATCTTGTGAGACATGGTTGAATATACAGGCATGTCCAACTGTCACGTACCAGTGCTATTGGCTGTCTATAGGATGAATATGGCAAGCATGTGGCAATAGAGCAATTGTCTCATGTACACAGTCAATGCTCATCTCCCAAAATACGACACTACAGCCTGTGGGAGATGCACATATGTAGCCATGCTGGGGGTAATGCTCTCACCAACCCAGACTGTACCTGACATTCATGTGGGGATGTGTAACATTTGCAACACACCCCACTCATCACATAGTCTCACAAGATCTCCACCACCACATGCCACACATAGTATGAGTACGACATTTGCAGAACCTCTCCATACTCTGTGTAGGCACCAGAGGCAGCCCCCATCACCAAACACAACAACAATTACTTATAGCTCACAGACTCATGTGTGCCCATCAAATACAGCCAATAGGGTGTTATAACATACCCAACACACCAGTCATAGGTGACTCTGTAGGCGGTCACACTGATGTCCCACTCAGCAGGCTACACAAGGCAATAGTCATTTACATCTAGCTGTCAGGTAACTGGTTCTGCAACATAACCTATGCACCCATGCCACACCTCACCAGGTACAATTTGACTGTCATTCTCCATGTTAGTGTGACTGCCCTGAGATGTAACTTCCCAGACTACATGTGCAGGGACATGCAATAGCTCTCCGGTCTTGTAGCCCAGAAGGTATTGGCCAAGCCCTGGGGAGCATTCTGCATTCATCCAGACTAGATACCACTGTACAACAACTGACTGTTTCACTTCAACAGTTGCCTATGCTTCTGCTGTCATTCCACAGGCATCCAGTATCTGTCTGCTTTGAATGACATGGTCAACAAAACACAATGCTTTGGCACAGATGACCTGCACCTGTCAGCCCTGGGAGTACAGATAACATGTAAGGCTCTTGCTGCTCCTATACCACCTGTCTTGCACAGTTTCCAATAACATTCACTGCCAGAACAGGAACAGGCAAGCAAAACATGGGGTCATGTGACTCAATGCTTGACATCATCTCTGATGCACGCAGGCACGGCACTCCTTATAATGGACCACTTCAATATCTCTGCAGTGACTGGGACCTGTCTCTAGGCTCTGCAGAGCACACCTGCACTGACAGGTTATACGCAGACCACACCTTTCAGTCATGTAACCTGGACTGGAACACCCACGGCTGAGGTGTGTCCATATTTCACTATGTTGTACACACCTCCTGGCTGGTTACTTAGCACAATGCATCAGAGGTGATCCACATGCAACTAACTGTGACCAGAACTGCTATACACATTGTAACATGCTACGGATTCAACAACATACCCCACAGTTACCGGCCCTCATTTCTTGGTGTACTGGACAGTAGGGTTCAGACAGGTACTACTGATGTGCGACTGACACTACCCCACAGTTAACTGGGATAGCTACTCATGTACTGACACATTATGCCAATGCTGTCCAGGATTCATAACCTCCACTCGGCTGGATCAACCCATACACACCACCACCAAGACCAACAATATCCTAGACATGGACATTACCAACATGTCACTGGTGTTCCACTCGTTGGTAGTTTCCGAACATATGCTAATCACCCTTGTTATCCACATCCCGGAACCACACCCTTCACAGCATACACAGTACAAGATTAGTACAATGCCTACTACAGACGTCTTATGACAGCAGTAGTAAATGTCATAACACCCGTGCAGATGGACAATGCACATACAAATGCTGAAACATACCCCAGTGCACCTCATTAGCACTTACACGACTGCATGGATCATGCTATTCCAAACAGAGTCATGATGGTACCCACCAGATAATGGATGCCACTCTGGGGGTCCAGTTCCATGGACATAATGTACAAAAAAAGGTGGAGGCTGTTGAAAAGTGGAGTACAATCCCATGGGTGGGGTCGCTCACTGGTCAGCCTCAGTAGGGCTCCGGGTTCCCTTATCACATCCTCCAAACCTAGCTACATAAACATTACTGTGACACATTCCAGGGTGTACCACAAAGCATTATGGAGGTATGTCAGTAGTCAATGGCAATACCCACATCTGCTCTGACATACGACGGTTACTCAGGAACATTACAAAACTGAGTGATGTTGGCAACATCCTGGTGGATGGGTTCAATGCTAACTTTACACCCTCTTACTCCCTACAGGGCCATAATCCATGCAGGAGCATTTCAGGTCCCTGCGGTCAGAACTACACAGTTCCAACCTGCACTCTCTAAGGCCTGGAACACAGACTCTATGTGACCGTCCAACATCCCAGGCTGGGATTTACACAAACCTCAGAACAACATGTCTCCCCACTTGGCCACCAGATTCACTAATAGCCTTGTATCAGACATTGTAGCCCTGAATGGTGCACAGCAATAGTTATCACACTCCACACAGGTGGTGCCACAATGAACCAGAGGGACTATTGCCCTATATGTCTGACTGGACTGTTCTGCAAGGCTATGGGGCATATCATCATGGAAGTCATTCACAGAGACATTGGTGGGCTCCAGACCTTTGATGCCACCCAGGTTGGACTTGTTAGGGCCAGACCATGGCTCCTACACCTGGTGCACTCCTTTGATACAGTTACCAGGGTAGTTGATGATGGTAAGGGGGTCCACACAGCCTACATTGTCCTCTCATTGGCTTTCAGCACCATTCTCCATTCTGGTATTGACAACATACACATCCACCTGCACATCGACCCCTACGTCTCAGGATGTTATGCAAAGTGGCTCACGGACAGGACCCACACAATGAGGGTAGCATACCATAGTACCTACTGTATTTCAGTTACACTTGGCATACCACAGTCCTCAGTTCTAGGACAGCTCATGTTCGGTATATGCTTCCCTGAGTTACAGGCTAGCACAGAGGGACTTTCCCTAACTAGGTTTCCAGACAACTGTATACAAGACGCCATGATTGATCCAGCAGCTGATACAGACTCCCTCCATAAGGGTGTCACTGTGATGGATACCTGATGTTGATAACATGGCCTCAAGCTGCATGACACATGGTGCATGAACATCCCCTTTGGATTACACCAATCACCCACTGACTATCACATAGGTGGTAGTCCCCTACATACATGTGACATTATACGGGATCTTAGTACACACGTATGTAACACCCACTCCTTTGATAACCATATTGCCAATGTGGCGTGGATATCCTTCTACATGGCCACCTTATCTGTACTGGGTTTGTAGCTGGAACAAAGGCACCCATTTTACCTCTAAACTCCTGACATATACACATATTCATGGGTACAACACCCCATTTAGGGTGTACCTTACAGAACAGCAATGGCTTTACATACCACAACATTAACACATCATGAGGATTATTGAGCTCTGAAGGTTGACGTATGCGGCAGTACTATGGACACACTCAGGGGTGACCTCTGCTGAACATACAGGGCCCATGTCCACAACAATATTCATGGATATACTCCACATAAGCGACATAAGCAAAAGCCACTGAGAGCAACATGCTCATGGATATGTGCAGAAACGCAATGATGAGTGGGATGTTCTTGAGGGTTACATTCCCAAACCAGACACTCACCATGCTTTGGAACATGATTCCTATGTACATTACACAGGGACATTCAGTAGCACTGTTTATGAGATATCTCACTTGGTGGATGGGAGACACACATGTACACCAGGGATCACTGCAGTGGATGTACTGTGCAGAGGTGCACGTAACACATGGCTCTGCTGTTCACAGGACACTACCCTAGAGAGGTGCCGCTGGTGTAAACACTGTAGTTGGGCTTACACATAGACTTGCCAGACAGCATAGTACCTCACTATGAACCTGTGAAACTATTACATGTCCTTTGTGCATGGTTAATTGAGTAGCTCTTCCATTTCGATTAGCTATCATTCTGTTACAGTGTCCCATGACTACAAGCCATATGTATCCTGTTATTGTGTATTGTAAATGCCAATAGACGATACCTTTTGTTTGCATGATATAACTGTTATGCTGTGTAGAATATCTGACATATCTACCTACAATACTGTACATTACACATATTTTACATATTATCCCATAATGCAAAGCATACTTGCACAGCAGGACCACCTTAGGCATGTTGTTCTCATTATATGCCCATACACATGCCTACTGTGACAGTATATCAACATATACTATCCCCTGCTATGGCACGTACTTGTTGGACATATCCTACCACTGACGGCGGGTGGTGTGGAACTGTTCTGTTTAAAGCCCTCATGTAGCATCCCTTGTGGTGTCTGTGATGTTTACCTTGTGGCCCACAGCAGGGCACACAATTTCTACAAGCATTACTATGCTCAGCAAGACATCACTACATAATACCTTTTCCCACTTTATGCATTGCGGACACTTTAAATTAATACAAATCAGGCTATACATACACTAACATACTGAGTGTTCTACATACCTTGTTAGCGTTCCGATCTTCCATAAATATCTCTCTTACACCTTTACTGTTTAAACGGTTTTATGGTATGAGCATACGGTTTGAATGTCTGGCAAGTCATCCTTATATACGATGATACCTGTAACATGTGGTTTCCTGCCGCCAGTTGGTGTTCCTGAGTAAATTATTACATGCACATCAGCTGTGCAGCTACTCCATTCACCAATTACGCGACAACAGTGGGGTATAATTGAATTCTCCACTTGGGCGTTGCCCTTTTGCCCTACCTTCGGGGAGACGGCCTGTATGTGTTTTGTTGTGTAGAATTGCAACTGCTATTTGTAGAGACATGGATATTTTGATTCATATCCCCCATGGATTGTGTGTGACGGCTAGAGTATGTGGTTCTACATATGAGTGTACCTGTCATCTCAACCGTCTGATAAGGGACTATTGCAAACAAAACCTGTAACATCGCCGTCTGTTCCATTATACAACAGCTACAATTTCACATGGCACCTTTACAAATGTGTCTCTCACAAGGTATGTTAACACTTCTGCAGATGTAATTGAGTCAGTGGGTGTTTGTGATGTTATTACAGTCTGTATTGCTATTGTTTCATGTGTAGAAGATGTAGGTGGGTGTACATAGCATATACAGGTTTGTGGGGACTGCATTTCTACTTATTCCATATATGTGTGTGGGCTCCTTCCCTAATTGAAGACCTATCAGTTAGTAGACTGAAACTATGGTTGTTATGGGCTTATACACTGGACCGTTGTTAATTGGTTTCTATATAGTATGCAGGTGAGGTTGATACTTCCATACCTCTGGAAATACAGCAATATGTAAAGGAATGTTACTAAATGACAGCTGTCCCGTGTATTTCTGTCACAGATATTAGCACTCATTGTAGTTGTGTTGGTGACTGAACCTCTTTGGCATGGGTTGCCACCCTTTCAAATGGCCATAGTGGGACATTTGCAGGACACACATCAGTGTTTACAGGCCGACACATACCCACGTTCAGTACACAGGATAGCACATACTTTTATCCTGAATATATACTTATTCTTGTAGCACTTTAGCTACTTATCATGTTTCATGTAACATTTACATTTTTTAGATACAGGCATAACTATTTAATGCAACTATTACATAATATATGGGACATAATTATGTCCTACAATCTCGGACATTTGCCCTTTTTAATATTTTTTTGTCAGGACACAACTGCCCAGGGAGGGGCTGTCCCTCTTAAAGTGGGACAGGTGGTAACCATACGGCCAGCTATAACCACACCTACCGTAATGATCTACCTCCGAGTTAGCACTAACAGACACACGATGCAAACACATACACACACATTACAGTCCCACGGAAACACAGATGGCACCATCAACACACACATACACAGACTACAGCAATCACAAACACAGTTGAACACAGTACCTACGTGGACCGCAACACTGGCAGCGATAACTAAATGTCCCTTAATATTGTGATAATATTACACGCGGTTCTAGTGTTTTGTGTTCTTTCGGTCTTTCAGCCTCGTGATTACGCGTGTCGGTATGTGACACATTCCATAGTTGGCAGTATCCTATTTATTTGTACCTCCATGGTTGTGTACATGTCGTTGACCTATCTACATATTTGCAGATATAGGTGAATCCGTATATATCAACATATATCTCTCTATCACCCTTTCTATCTCTATTATGTATATGTATATATGACAGAGAGAGTGACAGGCAGAATACACCTTTCATTGTGTACATGTCGGCGTATACTATTACCTGGACTCCGCACGTTTGTGTTTGAACCTGTCACATTACACACCTGTCATTGGTACATCTTGGGTAGCTTAGTGTTATGTGATTGTGTACATGATTGCGTGTTGTACTCCTGGCAGTGGTCATTTTACCCTTCAGAGCAGGCACTATTAGTACAGGGGTGAATAATGCTGTTTTTGCCTGTTCTGGACATCATTGACCATGATCTGCATAATATTCAGAGAAGCTTAGCCCTGTTTCACGCATATCCGTATAGTCATATTTAAACAACGCTTACCAGCACTAGGCAACGCATATTCCCGCTAACATGTGCTAAACATGATCTGATGACCTGCATCCAACATGCATTATTCGTGCCTTTGGGATTACGTTACATCCCTTGCAGGGCGTGGGACCAGGAACATGCACGACAGTCACTGCATTTACCACCTGGGCATCTGGGATTTGTACACGTGTTATGGTGTTTTGTATGTGGACTGTACTATGGCTGTTACTCTATACTGTGATCAGATGGGTAATTCAGTTAGTTTACATATGGATGAGACCTATTAATGGTATGTCCAAGTGATGTTTAATGGATGTGCTCCAGCATTGGGTATGTATGTCACAGTGAGCCACACACTATAATGTGCTACACCTTCACACAACCGTAGGTGGAGCATGCTGATACCTGTCATGGGTACACCCCATGCTTCGCCACTACATCCATGATTACATTATATGGAGCCCCTCATTAATGCACCAGGGAATCCATGCAGAGTGTGTGGGAAACAGTGATTACACACATGGATCCCACAATTGTCTCTGCTCCACTGAGCGACAGTTGGTTACTCGATGTGGTGGCGACAGCAGACACTGTTTGCCTTGATTGATGAATGGCCTCTGACAATTGGGCGTGTACCTACTGATGTACCTAGGAACCTATACACACAGTACCAACATATGCTGATAGGTGCGTGTACTGTTCAGGTGTTGACATTCCTTGTTCCAATAGCTGTTGTGTGTACAATGGTTGAGGGCTGCCTATGTAGGATTCACACAGTAGGCCACCTATACATTACAATTTACAGGTGGTCGTGTGTGTGCCATCCATTTTACTGTGTGTGCAGGTGGAGAGTTGTGTCAGTCCGTAGGGGCCTACACTGTCAGAGTATGTGCTATACGTTCCCTCTTTGCCAAGGCATAGGCATATTGGGCATGCCTCCGTCTGCCTACTGAGGCTGGCACAGGGTGTTCGTGGTCTGAATCCCTCTGTGCCTGTGATGGCCTTGGCAATTGTGGTGGGCTGTGAGGGCCTTCACCATTTTGTCCCTGCTGCAGCTGTTTCCACAGGATCACATTATGTAGCATGGCACATACTATGAGGATGTGGGCACACGTGCCTGGAGAGTACTGCAAGGCTCCACCAGATATGTCCAAGCAATGGAACCGTGATTTCAGCATCCCAAACACACGCTCTATGATGATTCTGGTTTGTGCGTGTGCCTCATTATGGCGTTCTTGCATGGGTGTGTGTGCATTTCTGATGGGAGTCATCATCCACGGCTCCAGTGCATAGCCAGCATCCCCCACAAGGTGGCCATGTGGGATGTCCCCCCTGACAAATACCTGATACAGCTGTGAGGCATGCCAGATGTGGGAGTCATGGTAGCTTCCAGGGCTGCCAGCACACACATCCATGATAATGCCCTGGGCATTGCACATGACCTGGCAGTTGATGGAGTGGTATCCCTTGCGGTTTATGTAGCGCCTACCATGCTCACTGGGTGGTGACTTGATATGTATGTGCATGCAGTCTATCACACCCAGTACCTCCGGGTAGTGTGCCACATGGTGGAAGAGATGCATATTGCTGGCCAACTCCTCCTGAGTTTGGGGGAAGTATATATGCTCATTGGCATGTGGTAACATGGCATCCAGGAAATGGTGTAGTACCCTGGATGCTGATGCCTGTGAGATCCCCATTATATCTCCAGTTGGCCTTTGAAAGGTACCTGTGGCTAGTATTCACAAGCTTGCACATGCCTTCATGTCCACTGGGATGGGTTTCCCTCTGTTGTTTCTGGATCTCAGGCATGGCCGGCACAGCTCAACTGTTTGCTGTAAGATGTCCCTGTCCAGCCTGTAATGCTCTACTATCTCCAGATCATGTAGCCCCTGGTAGGTTACCCTTGGTCTGAACACTCTTCTCCTCCTCCGGGGCCTGCGATGGTTGTCAGCATCATCCTCCACAACACCGTCAGTCTCTAAAACATGGTGATGAATCACAGCTATGGCAGCTCCCAACATGTACATTGTAAAAGTTCCCCATATGTTTACACCTACGGTGCAGTGTCTGGGAATACACAGGTGCTTGTGGGGTGCTTTCATGCTTTATACTATTGTGCTGTGAACACTGATGATGTCATAGGGTGTGTATGTACGATCATAGCTACAGGGTATCTTATGTGTTTTATGACAGGAACTACTATTGTGGTGCCTTTGGTGTTGAATTACATTTGGCTGCCGTGGATTACCTCTTGCCCTTCCCTTTATATTTCTTCACATTTCACCTCCCATTTTCTGGCATGCATCCAGCAGCCTGCTTTCATTTGTACTTTCCTACACCTGGCTTATCTTGCGTAATGTGTTCTATGGCCGGTCTGCTGCAGGTTTGCTTTGCTCTGCTATGACAGTTCTCTTTTCTTTGCAATCCGACACCTCCCATATCCTGTTTTGCAGGTTTCTGCGAGCAGACTTGTCAGCTGCCATCAACTGCCCGCTGTGAGTTAATAGGTGTTAATTGCTCAGTTGTACTCCAATTACCCTACTGCGGCATTTCCTTATTTTCTTCCCCTGACCTTCCTGTTTGAGCTATGGTGCGTGGCGCATTTGTCCGCTTACCGGGTTTCGGGCATGTTTTCCTCCCCGTACACATGCACTTTCGGGCACCATATGTGCTCTCAGCTAAACAATGCTATACCTAACTCCCCACCCCTGTCCTGCAGCTTTGCTTAGCAATGGCCAGGCTGGATTTGCATTGCTCCAATGTGCTTACAGCTACGGTGGCACACCCCACTGCTGATGTCATGTATACCTCTAAGCCACTCCTCAGTGTTGTAGCACTGTGCCGAATGGTACATCCTTAGTCCGGTGGGTCGTTTGCGATTCACTATTACCTGCCTCATTTGCATGGCATTGACTACTAATTCCTAGTTACCACACTGAACACTGTCACAGACCCTTAGCAACCCTTGCAGCTTGGTTGTGGTGTACCATGCATACCATTGAGTATTATGGTGAAATCATGATTTGTATTACATTGCGATTTTATGACATTTGTATATATTTTCTTTGTGTTCCTGTTTGCACACACATGCCCTGCAATTGTACTTTGCGTTACTGTGGACATGTCATTAAATGTTGTTTTTTAGGTGTTGTGCATCTTTTCTTATGCCATTGGCTGTATATTTAGCCATTGGCATATGTTAACTTTGTAATACATGAGTCTGGTCCACTTTCATAGCTCCGATGTTCTGTTTGGAAAACTGTAAACTGTGTTTTTTGGTTTACATTTCTGTGGGCTTATGCTACACCTGCACCACTTCATGAATCACTATGTACCTTCATTTGCATGGTGCGGCACTGCGCATGGGGTGATTAGCATACCTAAGCCAAAGGCTGTGCAGATCTGGTGTACGCCGGTAGTGCACGTGGAATTGGATCGTACCTGAATCGCTCGGCGGCCATGTTTGGCATTATACCGCCTGGCGCAAGCTTCATGAATCCCAGGGGTAATGTTTTACTCAATCTGGTTTTATTTTTATAGCAAAAGCATTAACTATCAATTGGCTGGGTTTTAGTAAATATAATACAGCGGGGTCTACTTCAGCAGGTCGACGGACTATATTGTCAAAACCGACATGGTCGAGACCACATGATCAACAATTTAGTTTGTCAGCATGCCTCTTGGCCTCTCAAAGTAAGAAATCTGGACAAACCCATAAATTGTTGGGGGATAAAGACCCAAAAAATAGTGATGATTTTTTAAATATTGCTCTTACAAACTTAGAAAGTTGATAGCATAGCAGGTTTTGCTTTAGCATGGATTTTCTGAAGAGTATGAAGTCTGAAATTCAAATGCCTGTCATTATTTTCTGACTTTAATTTTCAATGACTTCCTAATTCTTTGCCAGAAAACCACAAGCATATGAAAAATGGACCAAAAATATGAGGCAAACATCTGGACATTCTGCGAAAATCTGACAGTTATATGGTATGTTTGTCAACCATTCTGAGATCATGGTACAGTAGGGATTGAGGAATGTGTTTTTTCCCACTGTAGTATTCTCTTGGAGTTGATATATATATATATATAACGCTCCAAGAGGAAAGCCTAGGTAGGTTTGCTCTCCTGAAATAACTTTGTTTTGTTTTGTTTGTGGGTGCATAATTTATGGTTTATAGCCTTTGCTTTATCTTCAATAATTTTATATCTCAAAAAGACTTGAAACTGTCTGAAAATGCTCCACAACAATAACATGTCCTTTCCTGGGTTAGTTGGGTTGTTCAAGTTGATCAATGAATTAAATTGTCGATCATGTAGTTTTGACCATGTCAGTATCAACTATTTAGCCCATCGACCAACTGAAGTAGACCCAATATAGTGTGGGGGGGGGGGTACTCAAAAAAGTACAGTGCTTATACAAAGTAATAACACAAAATGATGTTATTTTTATGTTTTTATCTAGTTTCCTGCAATGCTCAAATACATGTTTTGCATTTAAGTGCAAAAATATGCACTTGCAATGCACACCTAGACATATGCTGTGAAACTACATGGAAAAAGGGCAATGTTAGTTAAAGCTTCATATAAATGCTACATTTTTCTGAAAACTCCTGATGTCTTCAAAGCTTAAATGTCTGTCAGAATTTGCTCGACACATTTTGAGTACTGGAAAGTGTGAACATTGTTTTAAACTCTGAAAATCTATTTACATAAGTTTGTTATACTCATTCATATTACTTTTAGTGGTACTAATTTAATGGATTAACTGTGGGGTATGCCTCTATAGCTTACTAATCTGGTGCTGTTTTATATCATCATAGAGAAATGGTCACTGTCTAGAAATCTATGGCCTGTTAAAACTTAAAATGATTTTTTGCAGGGGAGGCAGTCCCACTGCACCCAACTTGTGAGTCATTTCACAGTCTCTCCAACCCAAACTTTCTAAATCCATATCCTCTTATCTCACATATTCTCAGGGAAACGATGAATACATTATCCCTGACACTGAACCACCTCTCATTTATTAACATGGTGTGTTTATAACTGCAAACATTTATCCATGAACAAATAAAACACTGACAGAGGAACAAAAAGTTGTAAGATCACTCACTTTAGTGGTTTACCAGCAAAACATGCATTCTGATGGCCGATATATTATCTGCCCATTTCTCTACAGACTTGTTAAGTTGGAGATTTTTCTTAATAATTGGGGTGTTTCTTTTAATCCCACCTCTCCATAAGAAATCAGGGTGCTGTATTCACTCTTGAACTCTAGTTTGCACATTGTAGTATTTCTTCAGTTTGGCTTTTAGAATTATCCACTACCCTCTGTGTGTAATAATATTTCCTTCTGTCTCCACTGAACTGTACACCCACTGTTTTTAAAACAATTTCTTTCTCATATATCTATTTACCTGGATTTCATTGACATTTTATACACACCTATATCCTCTCTGAGTTCTTTCTTCCAGAAAATTCCTCACTATATGTTAGACTTGCATACTATGGTTTAATATGGCAATATAACCAAATCACCAATACAAAGCAAAACTGAAAGAACATGGTATGAAACTGAGTACAGGTAAGACACTTGTAAGTGCAGCAAATGGGGAAAATCAGGAGAAGCTGAAAACTGAGATTAAAGGGAAAACAGTGGAACAGGTTAATGGGAGGGGTGGATGAGGAGATGGAAAGTCTGAATGAGGAGGTCAGAGTTAAAATCAGAGTGACTGCAGCCAACTGACTCAAAGCCTCAGGGGTAGTGTGTGCCAGAAGAATGCCAGAGGAGCAGAGATGTATGGAATACAAACATTAGAGTGTCCAGTACTACTGTATAGTACCAACACCTGGGCAGTGAAAGCAGAGCAGCTGAAGAGACTTGAAATGAAGCAGATGATATGCCTGAAGATGGGTAGTAAGATACATACTGTGGGACAGACAAAGATATGAGGATATCAGAGCAGCAGCCCAAGTAACTCCAATTGTAGATAACATTAAAGAGAACAGATTATGGTGGTTCAGGCACATGTGCAGAAAGCAGAATGTGGTGAAGATTTGGACAGAGAGAAAGAAGGCAAGAGCAAATGAAGGCATTTGAAGAAAATACAGATGTAGACTTGAAAGTAGCTTTTAAAACTGGTTCCCTATTTTAACATACTGTGGTAGCTTGCATCTTTTGGTAAATATGAAGAACACTGAACCTTTTGAAAGTGTGGTTCCATAATAGCAAATTACATGGTTACTTGAGCACACAGAGCTGTTTGCTGCTTGGTAACCATATTAAGCAGTCTTATTGTACTAAGCTTGTGATGCTGTGCAAAAATAGCAGTGGGGTCAGCATGTAGGGTTTTAAAACATTAAGGTGTAGTTCCTGTGGCCTGTTAATGGACTATTTTAATTTATTCTTTACTGTGAAAGTCAGCCTAATGTGCTGATTTGTAAATGTAACTGTACCTATAACATAAGCTTGCATAGTACACGTTCTCTGTAAACCATATATAGATAGTGCAAACAGTATCAAAGCATAAAAAGGCTCCCAACGAAATAAATACCTCTTGGCACACAAAGAATAAAATGCAGAAAAATCCAAATAAGGTAGCAAAGAGGTAACCACAGCTTGACAACAGCTCCAGTGCAGGCAGTATATAAAACAAAGGCAATACTCCATCTATATAAAACAATTTACGGTTTTAATTCATATACATCAGGTAAGCACTTTCACGTGAAAGCGCTTACCTGATGTATATGAATTAAAACCGTAAATCTTGTGAGGTCCAGTGTTCTCCGCTACCATCAGTTCTTCCTTACTCTTATAGGTTCATGGTTTGGGCCTATCTGCCGAAGCATATATATATATAGCCACCACATGCTGTGTTCACCGCCTTTAGTAGTTAAGGTTCCTCTTGAAGAGTGATAGTGAGGGGCTCTGTCTTATGTAGATCTGGACCCTGTTCCATAGTAAGGGAAGTCTCTGCAAAGGGAATCTATCCCTCCAGCATGTTCTGTTCATTGTTGTGTTGAGGTTTATATCCCTAGAGCGTGTAGCTCAAGTAGATTTGGTTTTGCTAAGATGGAGCATGTTCAACAATTCTGGGTTGGACATGGCTCTGTATGTTAGACAGAGATCGCCTCTGAGAAATCGTGCTGCATAGGGCAACTGTTTGAGGCCAGTAATCCTCTTGGTTAGGTACCTTTGTAGTCTCTCCAGCTGCTGGAGATGTCTAGCCAGGTACATTCCAATTGGTGCATTGTACTCAATAATGGGTCTGATGAGGGAAGAGTAGAGGGGCACCATTACATCCTTAGATCTTGATGTGAACCCTTTCGTGATCAGATGGGTCACATAGAAGGATTTTCTAACCACTTTGGCAACATGGTTATCAAAGGAAAGCTGACTATCTACTTGGGTCCTTAGATCCCTTATTTCTTCTTCAGATTTCAGGGGATTATCTCCTATGTTGTAGTTTGCGGGTACTCTGTTTTTTCCAAAGGGGATTACTACACATTTTTTTGCATTTAGCTTGAGACCATGGCTTTGACACCATGCATCAGTCTCATTTAGGCCCTTCTGGAGGATCTCCATGTCGGTCGGAGACTCTATTATAGCCCCCAGTTTGCAGTCATCCACAAACTTAGTCAGCCACAGCCCTTCCATGCTTGCCTGTACTTCTGAGAAGTATATGCCAAACAGGAGGGGCCCCAGGACAGAGCCCTGAGGCACACCACTCATTACTGGTCTGGATTCGGACATAGATCTCTTCAAGAAGATACAGTTAATTAATTGATTGATTAATTAATAAAGGAATTGTTAATTAATGTTTTGCTACATAAGGTTCTACTTCTTTATAATCTGTAGTCCCCGGAAGGCTATTGAAGAGTCAGAGTACCAGTGTATGTTATAATAAATAAGCTATTACAGAGCTATTTTTGTGTTCGCATTTCTGTTTTCCTCAAATTTGGAGAAAGTAAATCTATTAGAATTTCTGTGATGGTGTAATGGTCAGGGTACTATGGTATGTATGAAGAATGAAAAAGTAAAGAAAGAGTAGAGGACGCTGATAGCATTCTAAATTTTTTCATAAATCTGTTATATTTGTTTAATATTTTGTCTTGCTACTATGACTTAAATATTCTAAATTGTTTTCTATCAGTGGTGATTCCATGAATGTCTCTGTCACTGAGGTCAAACTGAGAGATTAATCACTTCCAGACTCAATCTTCCTTGAACTCCATTAAAGAGAAAGCATATGTTTTATTAGAAAGGAAACATAATAATAGTATGGGTCCTCCTATCAGTTTCCCTAGAATTTTATAGAAAATTTAGTCAGATCCCACTTAAACTATGCGCTTATAGTTTCTGGAGTTCTTTCTAGGCTGTTTCTTCAGTGGAAGGACTGGAAATCAAAAAAGTTATTCTGAGCACTTCTTGCAGGATTTGGCAGCAATCCATTCCCTTATAATAACTAAAAATACATATTAATTTAGCACCCTTGCATTTTCACTAATCTGCTTTGAAAACCCTGATATATTTTCTTAAGAATCACATCCATTTTCTTTGTCATTCTTTCTTTTGTTATGTATCTATGTAGATTTTTATCTCGGTTTAGACTGAATTAGGTATGCTTTCCCAGGTTTTAGGCCCCCATGTTCTTGACTGCGTTTCCTGCTTTCTGTCATTTCCTAAATATTTTATGTTTATTTAACCATTTAATGCTACAACATTTCAAAACCACAACGTGGTTTCAAATTATACAATTATTTCATATAAAAAGCATTATGTTCATACTGATCACAGTACAGTAGCCTTAGCTATATGGGGTTATATTCTGCCAAGGATATAACAGCTGGCCAGCTTCCAAAGCTTCAGTGCACCTTCACCATATCCAAAGCAGCTTGAGCTGAGCTGAGCTGACTGAAAGACAAGTATGGGTGCGAAGCCCTTCAGAACTTCACTGCCATCCAAGAGTATGCTCCTCTGTGGCTTTTGAGGATTGATGGTTGGCTTGTGTTTTCCTTAGCTAGGCAGATAAGTTCCCATTGGGAAAAAAACTTTCATTTTTTATTTTTTACTGATGTTTTATTACCTCCCTCTTCAGGAAAGTTATTTTAAAGCTAGGAGTGTTGAGTTTTAATGAATTGTCTAGAGACTGTAACATACTTTAAACAGAGCACTCCTTTCAGTCATTTTAAAAGTAATGTTATCAAACTGATACAATATCTTCTGTGGAGAAAGTGTGTTTATTTTAATGTTATGGGGCTGCCATATCATTTGAAAGTGCTTTTTACTGTATTTTTTTCTGTCAAAAAAGTAACTTTTGTAGCTAGTAGTTTTATGGACATTGTTGCTTGTTTTCTCCAGGATGGAGGCACCATTTTTAGCTTGACCATGGAACAGATTTGGTCCTTCTTCCAAGCACAAAAAGAAAAAGTTTGCCTGAGCCGCAGTTGGGTGACTCTGCTGTGGTGATTTATTGTAACTCAGACGATTCATCTTTTACTCCAGATCTGTCTGGTGTAGTGCCTACACCCATTATGGACCAGGGATTACCCATGTGCTCTGCGGTTGCTGGGGTCCCCTCAATGGGCAAGAGAAACCACTCTTGTCAGTCCTGGGAGAGGGAACAGGAAAGGCTTCCCTGCTGTGTCACAATGCTGTGCCCATTCCTGGGGAAGCAGTACCTGATATTAGTAACACTGATGGTCGCATTTTTCCTGTCAAAAAGAAACAGAAAGCCAAACACGTATCTACTCCTCCTCAAATTTCTTTGGGCAGGAGTAGTTTACTGGGAGTTGTTCAGCGTTTTATTCAGGCTATTGCTCCTTCTTGTAGACTAGTTTCTGGTAAAAGAAACAGGGATGTCTCCTTTCCTGAAATGATTCAAGATTCTGAATCTGAACAGGAAGTTGCAGGGACAGCTTCAGGGTTTTCTCCTCAGAATTCTGATTCAGACTCAGAGGACAGCTCAGTTTTGGATTCTCCCTATGGGGCCTTCTCTTTCTCTGAGACTATTGCTTAAATGTCCCATTGTTTTCAATGGCAGAACACTGAGATTTCTCAGTCCCTTAAAAATACTATGCGTTGTTGTTACAGAAGGATTTTCCAGAACATATATCCATTCCTCCTGCCCTGTGCACTTAGTTCCCACCCTACTTTTTCTAATAAGGATAGGAAATTTATTGATAGGTATGTGGAAAAAGTGTATACTTCTGCAACTTTGAATTTCAGGATTTTAAATTGTCAGGCTCATATGCAGTTTATTCTGACATATGAAAGTATGAGGAATGTTTTATCTACAGTTGCTTCTTGTGAAGAAAAATCTACTTCAAATAACTTAAGTTTTTTTCTACTGCACAGATCACAACTCATTGTTTGCAGCATGTGTACGACTTTGTTGATACTTCTTCCAGGGCTGTGGCCACTGGTATTGTTTTAAGAGAATTGCTTGGCTGCAATCTGAGAACCTTCCAGATGATGTTAAAAATTAGATTTTAAATTCTCCCTTGGATAGAGATTTAGAGTTTGCCCTCTCTGCTGCAGAGGTAAACAAAAAGTGGGATGAAAGGGACAAGCTGATCTAGGGAATCTCCATGATTTTTCAGCAAAAAACAGAATAAACAGTCTCAACAGAATTCAGGTAAACAGACATTTAAAAAGAAGTGGCAAGGAGGTCCCAAAAAGAAGACTCAAACCTCTGAAAACCAAGAATACTCCAATGAGCCTTAATGACTGTTCAAGAGACCGCGTGACCCCCTTCCACCTTGTCCCTCTTCTTCTTCCAGAAAGTCTGAATCTCCATTTTTGTCATTTGGCAATATATTGTTTCAGACAAATGGGTTATGAAAATCATTTATCAGGGTTACATATGACAGTGGAAGTAAATTCCTACTTTCCAGAGGGTCATTTCTCATCCTGCAGTTCAAACTGTTCTATTTCCACATGGTGCCCAAGGAGTGATAAAACCAGTTCCTCCATCCAAGGTGGGGTAAGAGTTCTATTTAAGGATGTTCCCTGTCTCAAAGAAGGAAAATGCTTGGAGACCAGTTCTGGAACTTTTTAAACCTATTTGTAATTGTGCCCATATTCAGAAGTGTGTCACATCACAACATGTTGCCTCTTCTTCCTCTGTCAAGTATACTAGTAGCACTAGACTTAAAAGATGGTTATCATCACCTTCCTATTCATCCAGATTTTAGGTGTTTCTTAAGGTTTTTTGTGTCTGGATCACATTATTATTTTTTTCCCTTTCCCTTTCCACTGCACCAAGAGTGTTCACAAACAATCTAGCTCCAGTTATACCTCATTGCAGGCTTCAGGGTATCCACTTTTTCCCCTATTTAGATGATTTGCTTATCTTTGCAGAGTCTTTTTCAAAATTTCAGGAATTTCTCTCTCTTGGGGTAGAGATCTCTTGCACAAGCTGGCATTCCAACAGATCATTGAAATGTCTTTCTTGGCTCCTTGACATAAGATTGTGTTCCTGGGATGTCAACTAGACACCTCAGTTCAAAGACCTTTTTTTCCACAGATCTGTTGGTAAGGTTTTCCACTCAGACATCAGTCACCGAGAGGCAATACCTCAGGATTTTGGGTCTCATGGCATCTATGATTCTCATGATACCCCGGCAAGACTCCACATGAGAAATATACAGTGGTATCTTAATTCTCTTTGGTCCCAGCATCAGCACCCCTTATCTTGTCAGATTCCAGTACTGGAGTTTGTTAGAAGAGAAATCACTTGGCGGAAACAATAGATATACTTAAATCAAGGTCTCACCTTCTACCTCCCTGCTCCAAAGCAGTCAATCACCACAGATGTTTCAGACTTTGTTTGGGGAGCAGTTTCAGAAGAAATAAAAGTGCAGAGAGTGTGCTACACCAAGGACAGATGCAAACACATAAATATCAAGGAGATGCTTGCCCTGATCAAAGCACTCAATTTTCTGAACCATCTTTGGTCCCCAGGACCTCTTCAAGTGGTTACAGATAATGATGTGGCACATCAATAAACAAGAAGGAACCAGCTGTACCCCCTTTGCAGACTAGCCATGTTAGTTCCAGATATAGCTTCACAGCACAATCTCACTCTACAGACATCCTACATTTCTTCAATGCAAAACATTTTGACAGGAAAAACTGATCAGGACTAGAGCAGACCCCCCACAAATAGAAACTATATCTGGGGCCTTCCAAGATTTGATTCCATCTTTTGGGAGTTCCTCAGTTAGACTTCTATGCCTCCCCTCTGAACAATCAACTAGCAAAATTCTGCTCCAGCAATCATGCAAGAAGCACTGCAAGTGAAATTCATTTTCCTTTCTTTGGACAAGAATGTTCCCGTATGCCTTTCAACCCTTTCCACTATTATCCAAGGTACGTCTGAAGATTCAGAAGGAATCCCCCAAGATCATTGTGGTGACTCTGTTCTAGCCCAGGCAACTGAGGTTTTCCCCTCTTCAGGAAATGGCCAGGGGCAAATATCACAAGATTCCAAACAGAATGGATCTACTCACCCAAGAACATGGGTGCTTGATACACCCTGACATCAATCATCTTCAACTGACTGCCTGGATAATAGGGTCTTAATTACTTTTAGGCACATATTTTCTGCAGACATGCAGCAGATACTAATGGAAGCAAGAAACCCTGCTACTAAAAAGTGACATGCGAGCAAATAGAAAAGGTTTGCTAGTTAGTGCCAACAACATAACCAGCACCCATTCAGAACTAGTTCTTCTCTGATTTACAATATTTGTGTGAGTTACTATCCTGTGACCTGTCTTATTCCTCTAGCAAGGCTCATTTATCCATTGTTGCAACATTTATGACCATGAATCCTCCTCTTTCAAGGCAGTCACATGTCAAAATGTTCTTGAAAGAGGTTTTGCATAAGATGCTTCCAAGTAAACTGGTGGCCCCTTCGTGGGATCTTAATTTTGTGTTAGAGAAGCTAACACTTGCTCTATTTGAAACAGCTGGCTGACTTGAGGTTCTTAACATGGAAAATAGTTTTACTGATTGCTCTGACCTCTACAAGAAGGGTATCTAAGTTGCAACCCCTAGAGGTGAGTCAACCATACCTTATTTTTCATAGGGAGAGGGTTTATTTGAGAAATAATCCTTCTTTTATGCCTAAAGTGGTATCCGAGTTTACTTTAAGTCAAACTGGCCATCTCCCTGTTTTCTTTACTGAACCTAAAAATGAGTGAGAAAGGATGTGCCATACCTTGGATGTCCTCAGACAACTCAGGTACTATCTTAACAGAACTCAGTCTTTCACATCATCAGATCAAGTGTTCATTTCTTGGGAAGGTAAGAAGAAGGGACAACTGGTGAAAAACAAACTATTTCCAAATGGTTGTCTAAGGCTATTACTTTTTGTTATACTCACCATGACAAATCTATTCCAGGCAGGGTCAAGGCCCACTATACAAGTAACTTGGCTTCATCTATGGCTTTTTGGAAAGTGTTGAATTCTAAGTATTCTCTACATATTTTTACAAAGCACTATAAGCTGGATCCCTTCTCTAGGTCTATATCATGCTAGGACAATTCTCCAGGGGGTTCATTCTACCTCCCAAATATAATTAGTTTAGGTAATCTACCCATATCGCTAAGGCTACAGCAGCAGTGGTCAATGTGAAGAACATAGTACAGTTGTGAAAGTTGAACTTATCATACCAATAGATGCATGAATGATCACTGCTGTGGTAGCCACTCTTTCCCTATATTCCCCTTGTTTTTTAGTGTGTTTGTTTATGCCAGGGTGTGGACATTTATTTTTTGTTATTTCTAGCCTTGTTCTTTCAGGGCTTAGCCTCCCTCTATCTGCTGGCAGGAAAGCTCTAAAGGACTTGTCTTTTATTCAGCTCAGCTCGAGCTTGACAGGTGGGTGTGTGGAAGGTGCCTTTAAGCTTTGGAAGCTGGCTCGCTGTTACATCCTTGGCAGGATATAACCCCATATTGCTAAGACTACTGCAGTAGTAATCATCTGAACATCTACTGTACTTTGTTTCTCTACTGGCAGTTCTCATGTTGCCCAATTACTCTTGCTAAAGAAAATCTGAGGTACTGCCCCCTTTTGCATTCTGACTTCTAAATTTTAGAACCCTGACTTTTAATTCAACTGCAATATATAGCAATGTTGCTGGTGATCAAGCTTTTTGATGGTTGCATATTCCCAAATGGCCGTCTAATTCTATCAATGAAATTCTTTCTTTTCTTCCATATTTGAGTAGCCTTCATCCAATATTGTGCATTTAAAGTAAGTTACAGCTTTACTGTATGGACATTGCCACCTTGTGAGATATCAGGATTGTTCCTGCTTTCAGATGTGACTTCACTTAAAGTACTTCAGTCTCCTGCTTTAGTAGTGGAGAACATCATAAATAGAAATTTGTTCTCCATCCTACCTAGAATAGCTTCTGTCATTTTGTAATATGCTTTTCCTCATCATGGGACATTGTATATTTTATGACTGCATAGTCTATACTGACATTTCCAATCACTTCTGTGACCATCAGTGGTTTCTTTCCTCTTTGTTTACTAAGCTCTCCGTCTGATCATTGCATTCCTTCCTCTGCAGGCTCTGGCTCACCCTTTACCTTTCCCTTCCCTCCTCACTCAATGTATAACATGCTTAACTACCTCATGTCATCTCAACTCCAAATACATATCCAACTGACTTGCATCTAGCTTCCTCTCACTACTACATATACTACTCACTCAGTCTCCTCTCTTACTCCTCTATCCTCCCTTTCCATCCTATTAGCCTTTCTAGCTTGTTCCACCTTTGTGTGGAGCTTCTGCTTTATATCTGCTTGAGTGTAGTGCAACCTTTATTCCTAGCCTTTAGCTAGATATTGGTATATCTTTTCATTGCTCTGTTTCATATTGTATGTATAGCTAATGTTTGCTGCAGTATGTATTATTTGCTATTGTATGTATATTCAATTGTTCTTCATGTACTCTGCTGCTCATTTATTGTTCTGTGGAGATTTTCTCCCTGGGTCTCCACTGAAAAAGGACCTGTGTCCAGTTGGAATTTCTTGGTAAATAAATGTAAATAAATAAATAAATAAGTTGTGTTGTTTTTCTCTTGCCTGTTACACTGAATGTTACAGATATTTCTACCTATCCCCATTGCAAAATGTGTAAACTAACATTCTAGTCATTCTTTCCTGGGTACCACTTTTGTCATTCTTCTGCTGTTGGCAAAATATAAAGATATAGTTGTTGAACCAGTCCTACTAATTCAGGCAACTTTTTAACTGAAGTGTGGATATTCCATCTTTCCTTTTGCAGTTCTGTTCTTTGCCTTATCACCATATGTGCATTTGTCTTTTTCTATGTATCACTGATGTGTTACACAGATTGCACTCACCCACTAGAGAATATTTCTTCAATTGCTATTTCATTTGTTAGAAAAGAGAGTGTGACAAAGGGTGATACTGCCAGCACAGCTACAGTATCTAGAATTTTGTAAATAATTATATGTCATTGGTGAATATCGAAATGATTTGTGGAAGATGCTTGTGCTACAACTGTATTAGAACTGTATGTTATGTGTATATCAAACTGCTAGTACAGAAGTGTGATGAAAAGGGTTTGTAAAGTACTGAGCTTAAAAATATAACCACAGTGTACCCTACTGGAAATGAACAGAAAAGTATATACACTATTGTAACTGTTTAAATGTATATATTTTAACAATGAAAACTGGAACTGTCAGAAAAAATTGTATTAATGTGTGTATTAGTAATATGCTTAGTGCATTTAGAGCTTGAAAAGGGTTAACACATTTATTCTATTTCATACTGCATAAATCTGTACAAACTGCAGATGCTTTCTGACCTTGTATTGTCAGCTAAAATCTTTGCTTATGTGTGGAAATTTACTGAGAAGCAGATGATTTTTGCCTGTGTTAGGAAAATAATGACTAAAACAATACTACTTGTATAAATGTTATGAAACTTAGACAAGAAGTTCCGCTTGTGCTGTGAGAAAATACACAGCTGTAGAAGCTATAGATAATTAGAACAAAGCCTGCTTGAAAATATGAACTGCAATTAGTATCTGCTTGTATCTGAGTTAGAAAAGTACCTTGAAAAGTAACACTGTACAATAGAAGCCTGTAACAGGTCAGTGCCCACCAAGGCCAGGTTGTTTTTCTGAAAAGTTTCTCATAAATCTAGTCATGTCAGCAGAAAATCTGAGTAACATCTGCTGTAGAACAATACTGAAAGTTGTGTTTGATTACATCAGCCATAGAAGGCCATGTCTTGTAAAACAGTATAAGAACAGCATGCTTCCTGTTAGTAGTTAGGCAAAATCCTGTATTTGCATGTTTTTGTCTCCTTGCAGCAAGTTATTAAATGTGTCTTAACTGAACCTTACATGTATTGGTCTTTGAAGTTTTTTCCTTTGACAGATTGGTCCTTCGGACCGGAAACCCTCTCTTCGCCTCGGATCAGACAGGCCAGGTGGCTTGAAACCGTACGGGGAAAAACCACATTGGTTCTTCTTATTTGAAAAGCACTCCGACTGAATTGTCATACAAAAGAGGCCAGTCACTTTCTGATCTGCGACTGAAGGACGGGTTTACTCGAACCAGGTGATCAATCACGAAGGCTCAGGTAAAGTGAATCTACCTTTTTTTTCTGTTTTAGATCAGGGACTAGATTTGTATTGTTTTGTTAAGACATTGTTTATACAAGTCAGGGTCAAAAAGATTACTGTCTTGTCATAGATCAGGGAAACAGAGCAGGTAGGCAGTCATTCTGAAGAGACTATAACAAAATCTGTGGTACCACGTTAAAAATAAGGAGTTACGTAACGATTAAAAGGGTAGAACAAAATGGGTAATAATTGCACAAAAAGACCCCAAAATCCGCCGTTAACCAAAGATGCAAAATACATGCAGTCACAGCGTGCTGATAATATTAAATACTACTCAAAATGGGTTAATAAGTATGAATTTGAAGGTAAATTAGAAAAATCCTTGCTTGTCAAACTTGTCAAACAGCTTAAAACCAATTCCAAAGGTCGGATAAAAAAGCAACGTCAATTAGGAATTCCTCAGGCACACAGGTGGATTGAGGAAATAAACCGTAGGGAACAAAAGAATAGTAATTCAAAAGCAATGTTTTTAAATAAGGAGGACAATAACTTAGTAATAGCATCGGCCCCTCCGCCTCCCTTACCAGAATATGAGGAAAGTGAACAAGTTAGTCCATCCCCGCGATATCCTGCTGTTACCACAAGTAGAGACACTACAAAAGCAAAACCATTTATTAAACATCCCATCAAGACCAGGTCTCGAACACGGGCAGGTAACTCAAAGGGGGACATTGAGTTATATCAAATGGGTAGGAATTCATGATCTATGAGTGAAGAAGAAATATGCCCACTTATAGAAGTGCCTAATCCTCAGGCAGGGCAAGAAGGTCAGGACCCAGCTATCCTAGTGTATAGACCCTGGACTCCGGAAGACATCCGGAAATCCACTGAGGGAATTCCCCATCCAAAAGTTAATTTTAGAAAGTTTTTAGAAGATTTGCAAGGAATGAGGCTAAGTTATAATTTAAACGGAGAAGAGATAGAAAAAGTAGTCAGACAAATTGTGGGACCAGATCGGCACATGATTAGTGGCGACTGGAATCCCTGTGACACTGTGCTCAGGCCCCTCCCACATAGCAGCGCAGAATTAGACAACAGAGTGAAAGGTCTTACAGACCAAATCTCTGAGAAATGGGAGCCTAGGGCAGACTGGACTTGCATTAATCAATGCATCCAACAAGAAGGCAAGACTGTTGACAGATATTATGCCAGACTGTTAGAATGTTTTAATAACCACTGTGGAATGCAGGTTCCTGAAGATCAGACACACAATTCCCCATATGAGCAGCAGTTAAAGAATGCATTTTTGAAAGGCCGTATTGCACCCATAAGCAGCTTTATCACAAAGCACATGGTAGATCATTGTACAAGCAGGTTACAATCATTACTTGAATATGCTAGGCATGCCGAAAGACATTTTAATAGCAAAAAGAAAAAGAAAGCCCAAGTATTTTCTGTAGAAGATGGAGCAGAAGTTGATGTAGTACAGTCTGGGAAAAAGGGCAAGAGAAATGCCCAGGGAAACAAACAATCTGATCAGCGATCAGAGGACTTTGAAGGGCGAAAGAAAAGGGGTGAATGTTTTAAATGCAGTAAAAAGGGACACTTGGCAAGGGATTGCAAGAAAAACAAGAAGGCAACCATGGAAGACAAGGAGGGTGAGGGCTGAATATATGATAGTCAAGAATCACTAGAAGGGGATAGCAGAGAAAGGACAAATGAGAATGTGATAGAGGGAGTAGAGGATGTGACAGAAGAAATAGAGGAAGTGCAGGAAGTCACGGATAGTGAAGAAAATGAGATATTGGATTTGGCTTTATTGAGCTTAGAGCTCTATTTAGCACACACAAAACCAGAAGTTGCACTCCTGGTAGAAGGGAGGGAAGTCAGATTCTTGTGTGACTCAGGGGCATCACAAAACCTGATACATCCCTTCAAACTGCCAGAGAACTCAGAGTCACCTGATTACATACTAGTGAAAGCAGCTAATGGACAGCTGTATCGGGAGCCCCTCTCCCATAATATTGCAATAACTGATCCTGTTTCAGGATTGACCCAGAAAAGCAAAACTGTTGTTTCTGCAAAATGCCCAGTAAACCTCTTGGGCAGAGACCTTATGCAGCTATTTGGTATAGCAGTAGTTCTGACTATGCATGGTATGGAAGCACAGCAACAAATTGATACCTTTGCAGTGCAAACAGAGGGTAAAATGTTTTACTGGTACAGCCAGGACTTGGTTACGACTGGTCCAGGGGCAGTGACCAAAAAATTGATGAACATAGCCATCAGCAAGTCCCCCTCCCTTGACATCGATAAACAACATTTGTTGCACTGTACTCTGTATTATTGTAACACACCAGGACCTGATAAGGAATATGAGCAAGAATTGTTTAGAAATCATGCAAACAGATTGATATTACGTAATCTGTACTAGGACACAGAAGGGAACAGTGTATTCAGCTGTTCATTGCCCCAGGAGTTCTTTGCACTTTATAAATCTAATAGATTATCACATGTTAGCTTAACTATGAACAAAAATGTAAAATGGGTAGACTTGGGAGAAAAAGTTACGAGATGGGAAAAACAGACAGAGTTAGAACTGTCAGAACAAGGAATACAAATGCAGAAGTTGAATTAGATAACTTAAACCCACCCAGCTGTACATTTGCAGTCTAACAAGGACAGCTGATTAGCACTCCTATTGAAGGAGGAAGAGAATGCCTTACAGAATATACCAGAAACTCTCTAGTCAACTGGAAAATCAGATGTAGGACTTATTCGTACAGCGGGACCAGTTACTATTATGCCAAAGTCAGCATTTAGACCACAAAAAAGACAGTATCCCTTAGAATGTTTTAATAACCACTGTGGAATGCAGGTTCCTGAAGATCAGACACACAATTCCCCATATGAGCAGCAGTTAAAGAATGCATTTTTGAAAGGCCGTATTGCACCCATAAGCAGCTTTATCACAAAGCACATGGTAGATCATTGTACAAGCAGGTTACAATCATTACTTGAATATGCTAGGCATGCCGAAAGACATTTTAATAGCAAAAAGAAAAAGAAAGCCCAAGTATTTTCTGTAGAAGATGGAGCAGAAGTTGATGTAGTACAGTCTGGGAAAAAGGGCAAGAGAAATGCCCAGGGAAACAAACAATCTGATCAGCGATCAGAGGACTTTGAAGGGCGAAAGAAAAGGGGTGAATGTTTTAAATGCAGTAAAAAGGGACACTTGGCAAGGGATTGCAAGAAAAACAAGAAGGCAACCATGGAAGACAAGGAGGGTGAGGGCTGAATATATGATAGTCAAGAATCACTAGAAGGGGATAGCAGAGAAAGGACAAATGAGAATGTGATAGAGAGAGTATAGGATGTGACAGAAGAAATAGAGGAAGTGCAGGAAGTCACGGATAGTGAAGAAAATGAAATACTGGATTTGGCTTTATTGAGCTTAGAGTTCTATTTAGCACACACAAAACCAGAAGTTGCACTCCTGGTAGAAGAGAGGGAAGTCAGATTCTTGTGTGACTCAGGGGCATCACAAAACCTGATACATCCCTCCAAACTGCCAGAGAACTCAGAGTCACCTGATTACATACTAGTGAAAGCAGCTAATGGACAGCTGTATCGGGAGCCCCTCTCCCATAATATTGCAATAACTGATCCTGTTTCAGGATTGACCCAGAAAAGCAAAACTGTTGTTTCTGCAAAATGCCCAGTAAACCTCTTGGGCAGAGACCTTATGCAGCTATTTGGTATAGCAGTAGTTCTGACTATGCATGGTATGGAAGCACAGCAACAAATTGATACCTTTGCAGTGCAAACAGAGGGTAAAATGTTTTACTGGTACAGCCAGGACTTGGTTACGACTGGTCCAGGGGCAGTGACCAAAAAATTGATGAACATAGCCATCAGCAAGTCCCCCTCCCTTGACATCGATAAACAACATTTGTTGCACTGTACTCTGTATTATTGTAACACACCAGGACCTGATAAGGAATATGAGCAAGAATTGTTTAGAAATCATGCAAACAGATTGATATTACGTAATCTGTACTAGGACACAGAAGGGAACAGTGTATTCAGCTGTTCATTGCCCCAGGAGTTCTTTGCACTTTATAAATCTAATCGATTATCACATGTTAGCTTAACTATGAACAAAAATGTAAAATGGGTAGACTTGGGAGAAAAAGTTACGAGATGGGAAAAACAGACAGAGTTAGAACTGTCAGAACAAGGAATACAAATGCAGAAGTTGAATTAGATAACTTAAACCCACCCAGCTGTACATTTGCAGTCTAACAAGGACAGCTGATTAGCACTCCTATTGAAGGAGGAAGAGAATGCCTTACAGAATATACCAGAAACTCTCTGGTCAACTGGAAAATCAGATGTAGGACTTATTCGTACAGCGGGACCAGTTACTATTACGCCAAAGTCAGCATTTAGACCACAAAAAAGACAGTATCCCTTAAGAAAAGATGCAGAGGTGGGAATCAAACCTATTATAGCAGCTTAACTTAAGGAAGGGGTGCTGGTGGAATCTTCTGATTCACCATGTAACACACCCTTATTTCTTGTTAAGAAAGCGAATGGAGAGGGGCGTATGGTCCAAGATTTACAAGCTGTAAATGATGCAGTAATACCAAGGGCACCTACGGTGCCAGACCCACACACCCTGTTGAATGATTTAAAACCTCAACAGAAATATTTTTCTGTGGTAGATATCAGCAATGCGTTCTTTTCTATACCGATACACCCTGACAGCCAGTATTGGTTTGCATTCACATTTCAGGGGAAAAGGGATACATATACAAAACTACCACAGGGGCATTGTAAAAGTCCAACAATATTCTCACAAGAAATGGCAAGCAACTTGGCGGGATTTACCCCACCAACAGGTAGCCAGATTTTGCTTTATGTTGATGATATCCTGCTGGCGGCCCCCACCCAGCAAGATTGTAAAGAAGATACCATAGCACTATTACAATTTTTAGCCACTGAAGGACATAAAGTAAACAAAAATAAACTGCAGCTTTGGAAAAAACAAGTTAAATACCTAGGATATGTAATATCCAAGGAGGGTAGGACATTAGATGAGGACAGAAAAGTAGCAATTTTGCAAGCACCAAAACCCACTACCAAGAAGGAAATGATGTCCTTCCTGGGTACGACTAATTTTTGTCGAAGCTGCATTCCAAACTATGCCTTGGAATCTGCTCCACTGACTAACCTGATTTATAAAAAGCCTATGGCAGCACAGGATTTGTTACAATGGACACCAGAAGCAGAATCTGCCTTCTGCAAACTGAAACAGTTAATAGTGTCCTCATTAGTTTTAGGTTTACCAAACTATCATAAACATTTTTTCCAAACTGTAGATTGTAAGCAAGGTTGTATGACATCAGTGTTAACACAGCAGCATGGGGACAAGCAACGTCCTATCGCTTATTATTCATCACAATTGGACCCAGCGGCACGGTCTTTACCTCACTGTGTACAAGCAGTAGTTGCAGCTGCAATGGCAGTGCAGGCTTCGGCCTCAGTAGTTTTGTTCCACCCTCTCACATTGAGAGTGCCTCATGCAGTTGTGATTATTTTACTGCAAGAGAAGGTAGCATATATTTCTCCTGCTAAGCATCTTTCCTGTATGACTATATTGTTGAGCCAACCTCATATGACAATTGAACGATGTATGACTTTGAATCCTTCTACCTTGCTCCCAACCCCTGCAGATGGCACACCACACAGCTGCCTGCAGGTGATTGAGCAAAAGGCACTGCCTAGAAAAGATCTCACGGATGTCCCCTTGGTGACATACTACGTGGATGGCTTGTGCAAAAGGGGTCCTGCAGGACAGAACCTAGTAGGATATGCAGTAGTTTCTGATACTGACATTATAGAAGCAAAATCTTTACCAAGCAATTTATCTGCACAGGCAGCAGAATTGATTGCCTTGACACGGGCATGTACCTTAGCAAAGGGTAAATGTGTGAACATTTTTACTGACAGCCAGTATGCTTTTTCTACTGTACATGTTTTTGCGCAATAGTGGAAAAATCGAGGAATGATAACATCTACTGGCAAACCAATCAATCATGCACAGTTTATTTTAGATCTTTTAGAATCTATTCAGTTACCTCTGAAAGTAGCTATTTGTAAATGCACAGCTCATACCAAGCAACAGGACAGGATTTCAAAAGGTAATGCGAGAGCTGATACAGCTGCAAAGCAGGCAGCTTCAGAAGTATTTCTTTTGAATGAGGAATTACAACCCTCTGAGATTTTAGACTTAGAAATGTTAAAGACAATGTAGACACTTACTACACAAGTTGAAAAACAAAGATGGGTAAAACAAGGAGCAATTCTCGAAAAAGGGCTGTACATCTCTAAAGAAGGAAAACCGATATTGCCATCTAATTTGTTTAGATATGCAGCTTTGTTGAGCCATGGGCAGTGCCATGTCTCAACAGGGGGGATGGTACAGCTGGTGAACCAAGTATTCACGACATATGGATTCTTAAATTACTCTAAAAAATTTTGCTCGATGTGCCATGTTTGTAATAAACATCATGCACAAGGGGTGTTAAAGCCCAAGCAAGGGAGTTTCCCTACACCACCGTATCCATTTCATACTATCTGTATGGATTTTATAGAATTGAACAAATGTGAAAATAAAAACTATTGTCTTGTCATTGTAGATATGTTTTCCAGATGGGTGGAAGCCTTTCTGACTAAAAATCCAGATGCTGCAACCGTGGCAAAAGTTCTTGTTAGAGAAATCATCCCTAGATTCGGCATTCCAGCAAGGATCTACAGTGACAATGGCACACACTTCGTAAACCAGACTATACAACAGTTAAGTAAACATTTTGGTATTTCTTTAAAAAATCATTGTGCTTATCATCCACAATCTGCAGGGCTAGTAGAGAGGCATAATGGGATTTTAAAGAATAAGCTAAGGAAGTTAATAGTAGAAACACAGAGAAATTGGGTGTACTGTCTGCCCCTGGCACTGTTGAGCATGAGAATTGTTCCGAATGCAAAAGGATTGACTCCTTTTGAAAAACTATTTGGAAGGGCTTATTATATACCTCAGTGGAAATCTCTCATGTCTGCAGACCAGGAAGCTGACAGTACACTAGCTGAGTATATGAGAAACCTGTTAAATTCTAAACATTTGTTGCAGTCAAATTCTGTTTCAGATAAAGAACGAACCAGACCATCAGAAGTGGCAGTGCCCCCGGGTACCTGGATCTAGGTGAAGACAATAAAGAAAAAGAACTGGGCGTCACCAAAGTGGGAAGGTCCATATCAAGTGCTTCTGTCCACACCCACTGCAGTCAGGATAGCAGAGCATGCCTCCTGGATCCACCTGATGCACTGCAAACTAGTGAAAAACTTTGAACCGGACAAAAATCTTGTCACATGCCAAGAGTAAAAATGATAGAGTCCAGAAGAAACAGGAATGCAGAACAACCCTTTCCTCAGAAGTATTGCATAATCATCCTGTTAACTGTACTAGTGACAATAATCTTTTTGTTGTGGCCTTTCCTTTTCCCAGCCACAGAGACTGAACTGAATAAACGTGAAGCGTTACTCATAGACTGGCATCCAAACTTTAACACTTACCAGGCAATTAAATATGTGTATGCTGAGACTTTCAATGTTTCGAATTGCTGGATTTGCACAGCTTTGCCAACAGCATACAGGGGGTTATTAATGACTACAGTCCCCCTAGGGGTCAATGAGACCTGGGAAAACTTGATTTATGATACCTCAACCATTACATCACAAGATAAAATAGCATTGCGCTTGTCTGTTCCACAAAAGGGAACTGTGTGTTTTTATAAAAGTGATACTGTTCAGGTGGGTTGGAGCAATTGCAATGTGACTTTTCCTTATAAATGTTACACTAAAGGTAACAATGTAAATTTTTATTGTAATACAAATTATGATTCATTTCTTGGATTGATGCACAAAACAATTGATGAAGTAAAACATAATTCTGTTCTTTATAAGCAACTGTCTATAATTGATAGTAAAATGTTTCATGCAGGGGCGAGTGTATATTCATAGCAAGGTTACTACTAAAGTAGAGGATTATTATTTTGTGTGTGGCAGAAAGGCATACAAATGACTACCTGAGAATTGGTCCATCAGTTGTTTTTTGGGTTGCCATACGACACACTGCAGTTTTGCCTCGAGGAAAAATTCGAAATGTCCAAGAGGTCATCAAGAAACCTGTAAATCCAGTGGGACAAATCAATGCATGTTGGAAAGACCATCATTCTATCGGCAAAGGACTGACACACATGGACTTGAGTGATAGCGTTATATCGTAGGCAGGCATATTACCAGCATATGGTGCAATGAAATCTATCTGGGAGCTGAGAAAACTGTCAAAACTTCTCGAAGTAATGAGCAACGCAACTTTTTCTGCTCTCGAATTGGTGACTGATAAACTGAATGCCATGAGAACTGTAGTGCTTCAAAACCCCATGGCTCTCGACTTCACCCTAGCGGCGAGAGGTGGTACTTGCGCTTTAATTCAAGAAGAATGCTGTTCGTATATTCCTGACCATAAACACGAGATAGACAATCATCTTGAGGTAATTCAGCAAGTGTTGGCCATGACCAAACCAGGCCCAAACCCACTGACGGACTTTTTCCAGAAATGGTTTCGGGGATGGGGTGCCATCCTAATGAACATCCTGATTGCCATTTGTGTAGGAATGCTCCTATTGGGAGTATGTGTTTGTTGTGGTATCCCCTGCATGAAAAGACTGATTAAAGACTTTATAGACATGTCAGTTACTGAAACCTTATATCAAAGTACTGAGTTTGAAGAACTGTTAAAAGATTGAAAATGCTTTCATAAGTTTAAACTGAATGACTCTCGTAACTGCAAAGAGTGGGAAGAGGTTAGGAGAAGAAAACAAACTATTTATGCTTATTTTGAAAGTAGAATAAAAGTATTAATAGGGGGGAAATGTCAGAAAAAATATGTATTAATGTGTGTATTAGTAATATGCTTAGTGCATTTAGAGCTTGAAAAGGGTTAACACATTTATTCTATTTCATACTGCATAAATCTGTACAAACTGCAGATGCTTTCTGACCTTGTATTGTCAGCTAAAATCTTTGCTTATGTGTGGAAATTTACTGAGAAGCAGATGATTTCTGCCTGTGTTAGGAAAATAATGAATAGAACAATACTACTTGTATAAATGTTATGAAACTTAGACAAGAAGTTCAGCTTGTGCTGTGAGAAAATACACAGCTGTAGAAGCTATAGATAATTAGAACAAAGCCTGCTTGAAAATATGAACTGCAATCAGTATCTGCTTGTATCTGAGTTAGAAAAGTACCTTGAAATGTAACACTGTACAATAGAAGCCTGTAACGGGTTAGTGCCCACCAAGGCCAGGTTGTTTTTCTCAAAAGTTTCTCATAAATCTAGTCATGTCAGCAGAAAATCTGAGTAACATCTGCTGTAGAACAATACTGAAAGTTGTGTTTGATTACGTCAGCCATAAAAGGCCATGTCTTGTAAAACAGTATAAGAATAGCATGCTTCCTGTTAGTAGTTAGGCAAAATCCTGTATTTGCATGTTTTTGTCTCCTTGCAGCAAGTTATTAAATGTGCCTTAACTGAACCTTACGTGTATTGGTCTTTGAAGTTTTTTTTCCTTTGACAGGAACACAGGAGGTTAACTTCAAAAAAATAGCTGAAATTAAATTACTTTATGGCCAGGTCATAAAAAATGTTATCTTTCAGTTTCAGTGCAGCAACAGACACAATGTCTGTGCTGAGAAGGTTTCTGTATTGTCTTGGAAGTGTTTTATTGTTTTATGACTTCCATGGTCTGCAAAGATCTGAGGGAAAGCCCTTGTGTATGTATTTTCACAGGTAGATGCTAAATACTGCTAGCTTTCAGCAGTTGGAGGTTTTACCTGGGATAGAGTCAGATGACAAGAAATTATGTCATTCTGCTATCCCAGCAGTAATATTTCAGATTTTAATTTAATAACTCTCTGAGACAGAGAGAGACAGAGAGAGAGAGAGAGAGCTGGAGAGAGACTCTCTGCATTCTGTATTATGTCTTTGACCTGACAGCAACAACTAGAGAAGATCCATTCACCACACATCTACCTTGCTATGAGTAAGTAAGTATAGGGAACATAATTCTCTTAGATACAGTCAGGAATATAACAACAATCAGTTTAGATGTTTTTCTTTATTTACTTGAGACTGTTCTGCAATATTGTTTTAAATATTTCCTGTGATTTTGAACTCTGATGTCACTGTACATATATATTTGGTATTGCCTTGTTCTTTTATTATTTATTATTGCATATACTGAAATGATTCATTCTGGCTGATCTGTCTAGAAATATTTAAGTTCTGAGAGTGCTTGCATATTTATTTGGTGATACTGTGGGCCACTCTTAATAGCCTTGTTCTTGGTCAAACTACCATTTGTATTGATAGTGACATTACACAGTATGATTGGACACCCTTTGGTAAGAGCCTTAAAGGAGCTAATAAGGAGCTAGCTGGTGGGAGTGATAAGTATCTTATAGTCTGGGCAAAAAGGGAACATAGCTACTAAACCTGTGCCAGCCTTTCCCAGGTGTGTGTGTGTGTGTGTGTGTGTGTGTGTGTGTGTGTGTGTGTGTGTGTGTGTGTGTGTGTGTGTGTGTGTGTGTGTGTGTGTGCGCGTGCACGTGTGTTTGTGTGTGTGTAAATCCAACCTCAAAGAGTGTGTGTGCCAGCTACTTGGGCAGGGACATGAAGCACTGGTTGGAAAGAGAGGGTGCTGAAGGCCTTGGCTTGGCCACTCAGCTGAGATCTCAACTCTATAGCTATGCCAGTGGAGAGTCTTACTGGGGATCTGGAGAAAGTGGGAGAAACCAGCCCCAGACTAACTGTGGTCTCACTGTGCTCTTAAGGGAAATTGCACTTGATGCAGAGAGCTACATCTGGAAATACTGCGTGTGCACCTGTCATCCTCCCAATGTACATCCCCCACTGGTACTAGTGGTGAGGATTGAGGCTCCTTGATTACTGATCTGGTGGTGGGAAGTCACAGAGAGATCATGATTTCTCAGTGTTTTTCTGTGCTTCCCCACGTGGCTAGTTTAAACGCTTGCCAATTAAATACTTGGACCTCTGAAATTACATATTTGTTCACTTCCTAGACTTATGTGGACCATCATTCCAATATGGGTTTGCATCTCTGAAAGTGCTTTCCTAGTTTCCAGAAAATTAAAGCAAGGTAGTCTACAATATTTGCTCATCCATTCATTGAGTTCTATTATATGTGCAGTATTTTGTCTTTAAGGGGTTGGTGTAATGACTAAGGTTTTTATCTTACAGACACAAGGTGCAGGGTTTGAATCTCACCTTTGAAGGAAATTAGCTCAACTTACAATTGCTCACAAGGCAGCTTAGCCTAGTATTTATCTATAAACCTATGAACCAGTGCTTGGGGAAGAGGCCACTCCAAGATGATCAAACTCTATACTAAGTTGTGCAAGCTCAATCCCAGTTCTACAGACTCCTCCTACACTTCTTTGTTTTCTTTCTTATCATAGTTATTTGTTTATACATAGTCTGTGGTATCCATCTTAGTCCTGAGATGTCATTCATTATCAGTCCTTGCAACGGCACATAGCAGGCATTTCCCATACCCTTCCTAGAGCTACCATCCTATAAGGGACTCTTACAACATGTTATTTCCTTTTCTTATGGGTCTTACGCTGTGCAATGCAGGTTACTTTCTGGAGGATCACAGCATCAGTGGTGGTATCTATCTTCTGCCCCTGCCCATCTTTGCCAGAGCAGGTCAGGAACGGTGAACTGGCACTATAAAAGAGACTGACCTCTGTTCCAGTGTCTCTGTTCTAGATCCAACTTGTTTCCAACAGAGATTTTTCTATTGACTCACATTAATGATCCTTGAGCTGGAGAGAGATCTCAAAATCCTGGTTTGCTCTGCTCAGACATGAGAACAAAATCCCTGTCTCATCCCAGAGAGAGGCCTGCAGAGTGGAAGCCAACATTGGTAAGACTTAAGACTATTTCTGGCAAGATTACTGCATCGCAGGAGTTGCACTGCACCACTTCAGTATCTCTAAGCTGGAAGACGAAGGAGCAATATGGCAGAGTACTGACTGCCTACCTCAGTAATATAGCTTTTAGTTATAGCTGTTATGTCATCTGCCTTACCTTTAGTCCATATTCTTTTAAATGTTGTAACACTGCAACAATCTAATGTTTGCAAATAACATGTTAAAATATTTTTACATTTACTCCAAACTGCAACCACCTAATGGAGGCTTTAAAGTTTTACAAATTGCTTCTGATCTCCAGTATATCTTTGGGGTTTCAGATTCCAATCAGTTACTGATTTTGCTATTGTTGTACAGCTAAAAATATTCAACCTCTGTCGAAGCAGCTGCTTCTGGAACATTGGATGTGTATGATTTTAATAAATTCCACTGTGCTACAATGTTTCCATCTTAGTTATTGCTTGTTGCTTAGCATCAGCAATGTTGTAGCTCTTGTTGCTCTCAGCATTCCTACTAGTGTGCTCGTTTGCTCAATCTACTGTGGCTGCCAGCTTTTACCAGGCTTTATTTCCTGGCATTGTGTTTGCCATGGTTTGTGAAATGGATGGTGGACTGGTAAAGCTTATGAGATATTGGAATGTGGTGAGATCTATCTGCACATTGAATTGTAAAAAACGGTCTATTTGGATACTGGCTGTGACTTTTTGTGAACTAATTGTCTCTTCTGTTTTATTATGGTCCTGTGTTCAAAGCTGGTTTATAGTATGTGGGTTATAAATCTCAGGACAGTAATCTTAATTACTATCAGATCTGTTTTTTGCACTGACCCTACCATGAAAAGCATTTAGTTCTGTGTCATTGATCATACTATTTGACAATACTGAATTCTGAAGTACTGTTATAATTAAGAATCCTAGCTTATGTTTTTACTTATACTTTTCCTGTATTGATGGTTACTATTTTTTGCATAAGTGCATGCATTATTTAAGTCAGAAGGCCATTTGTTTGAAGCTTTGTTTGGAATTGTTATATGGGCCATAATATTATTTCTTACATCTGTGATCTCCTTCTTGTACTTTTCCCCCTTGGACATCAAAAAATATATTTTTTAACTGCTATACTTGTCAAAAATGCTAAATACTGAAAATAATGTCAAGGTGGGACTTGTGTGCATGTATATAACCTGAAAGGCTTTGATCATCACAAGACCCTGGATATTTTATTGAATGGGCAATATTCTGGGTGCAACATCAGCTGAGCAGGGTTCTTGCCCTAAATGATGCGCAAACGGCTCTTGCCTTACAGAGACCTCAAGCACCAGGGGCTTAGACTTCATTGACTTCCATATGAGCCTTTTGTTCTAATGTCAGGTCCATCCAAAATAAGTCAGGTAATATCTTTGACCTTTTGTTTAATGTTGATCTGGCATTTATCACAGAGACTTGCAGAGGTGAAATTATCAGTCATATTTTGCAATGTCATTGCCTCCAGGTTTCTCTGTCATAGAGCACCATAGGATAAACAGCAACAAGGCAGGGTTGTGATTTATTGCAAGTCACTATTACAGCTGACTGTTGTCAAAGCTAATGAAACCATCTCATTTGAGTACATCATGGGTACATGAGCAATCTGTGGGTTTCTCCTTGTCTACCTTGATATGTTAGTCATTTGTATTTATCAACTTGTCTTTTTATCTTTGAATAATGGTGCCTTTTCAACTGTTTTAAAGGAGGCCTTGATAACGCCATTTCTAAAAACAAATATAGACCTGATTCAGATTGGTTCATAGGTTCATAGGTACTTACTGGGCTACTGATCTCATACCTATCCAGTAAGTTATTTTGAATGCAGTGAATATTCAGCCTGAGTAAGTGACACAACATATGAACTATATTTAAATATTTATTTATTTATTTTTAATTTATTAACCATGGTTGAGCACTGATCCCAATGAACCAATTTCAGTCTCACCCTGGGAGACCAAAAACATTAGATAGATTGCTTTAAATACAGAGTTCATTCTGAAGAAGTCAATCCTAATATTTGACAAAAGCGCTTAATACACTTTATTTATTCCTGTATCCTGCTCCATTTTCGTGCCTTTTGTTACTTGGTGTTTTTCTACAAATTTCCGGTATTAAATACAGAGTAATTAACAAATGTACAGACATATAGAAAGCAGTACAATGACTAGTATTTACACGAGGAAAGCAGGAGACAGCCCTCACCACAGTTACGAAAGATCTCATTGGTGGAGATCAATGATGCTATTGTTTCCTGGTCCTCCTTGATCTTTCTTCAGTATTTAATGTGGTGGACCATCATATCTTAGTAGATTGTTTAGAAACTTAGTGTGATACTTTAGTTATGAGAGAATTCATTCATTAGCATTCTTTGACGTGGTACCTGACTGACACTTTATCCCTCATTCCCATGCATCTTTTAGCTCTACCTTACAAAGAATGGATCTCAAGACAGAAGTTAATTCTATTGTTATAAGTTTTATGCTATGCTTTGCATCTTACATTCTGGATTACCTCTACATTAGTGATGGTATCTACCTTATGTCCTTCCTCAGAGGTACAAGTCTCAGCCAAGACAGTACAGGTGAGGTACTATGAAGAGGCACTACAGGAGAACTGCACCTCTGTTCCTTCTATTTACAGTTCCAGATCCCTTTTCAGTTGTCTTCTACCTTTCTGGGAATTACCAACTCATATTTCTTGGCATTCATTCTTCATCTATTTTCTATGCCACCTCGGGTGTCACACATGCATCAGTGTTGGGTCCTCTACTATTTTCTCCTTATATGATTCCTCTGAATAGGCTCATTTCTAAAGCAGAATTACTGCATCACTGTTATGCAGGTGATAGGTAGCTTTACTCCTTCTTTCATTGGGACATTACTTCTGTTGTGACCTCCATAGGTAAGGACTTGGAATATATCCAATACTGGGTGACTAGTCATCATTAAAGACTTAATAGCTCCAAGATGGGGGACAGAGCTATCCATGCCACTCTTAGAAATAAAAGTTTCCAGCTTTGAAATCCACCATTATTTATGGTTGGGATAAACTCCAGTTTGTTGAGAAGATGACGAATTATGGTGCCACTTAAAACAAAAGATTTGTATTTGTGAAACAAGTAAGCCTACCGTACACAAATGTCTTTTTTCAGGCACTACCCAGAGGTACTATATGGTAACCTCTTTCCTCAGGACAATTTCTGATGTGGATCCCTTAGGTACGGATTTAGAATATATGTAATATGGGTGAATAGTCATCATCAAGATGTTGGCCATGGCCACCCATACCACTCTTTGGCAACCAAGCTTTCCAAAATAGAATCCCATCATTATTTATGCTGGAGATAAAGTGCAGTTTGCTGAGAATGTGAGAAATATTGGTATTGCTTTCATCAACAGTTCTTATTATTTACTTATTGATCTGTTTATTTATTTGTTTGTTTGTTAAGCCAGTAAGCCCACAGAACAACAATATTCTTCTTCTGATGTGACCAAATGGCACTGTCTGGTTAACTGACTTACTCAGAGTGACACACTTTGCAATTGGGAATTCAGGGAATCAAACCATGGACTTCAGGATGAAGCTTGTTAACAACTCATAACCATAACTGTATGAGATGCACTTTGAGAATTACAATGAGAGACAAGGTAGTTTCTGTTGTCAGTTCATTGTATTTCTATTTGCAGAATACGTAATGCGTTAAATGTTTACCCCCACCACAACACTTTGAAGTGCAGGTACAAACCATTGTTTTGTCTCTTCTTGCAATTCCCTGTACTTAGGGCTTCCAGATGCTGAGCTAAATTGTTGCAGCTAGTGTAGAATTTCACAGTCTCATTTTATACATCATTACTAGTATATTACTCTAGTTCTGTATAAACTGCATTGATTGCCATAAAACTAACAAATCACTTCTAAAGTGATAGAGCTTGTTTATGTAGAACAACATGACATGAATCCCTCTTACCTGAAAGAGCTACTAGATTTATATATCCCACAGTGAGCTTTACATTCCTTAGCCCTAGGTTAGTAGCGATTCCAAGAGTGAATTTGAAGACCATGGAATTACATGATTTTTGCTATCTGGCATTGCTCCTTTAGAATCTTCTCCCCAGGAAGCTAAGATAATTTCCCACACTGGCAGGTTTTAGCTAAGATTAATGTTTTCTGATCAGTGTTTGAATCCATACTGTTTACTTTGGATTTATGCATTTCACAATTGTAGTTAGTTAGTTAGTTAGTTAGTTAGTTAGTTATGGTGTTTTATTCAATTTTTGTATTAGGTTCATAGGTAGATACTAGGCTATCTGCCCTAGGGCATTTATAAGCCTAGCCAGAGTGTGTGTGGCTTTCGCCTCCCATTTAGATTAGTTAACTGTGCCTCTGTATTGTAGGTCACAGAAGATAGCCCTTTAAGGTTATTGTAAAACTGCTTAGTTTTTCAAGAGCTTTAATACACTGGAATTAGAATTTGCTCCACAATTGTTTTTAAAAGGCAAAAACTGAAAACAAAAACATTTATTTATATCTTCTAATGAAGTTGTGTACAATCCAAACCTGAAAACAGCATGGTTACTAGTTGTTACTAATCTTTGTTTTCCTAACCTGAATGCCTTCATGGGAGTATATATCTTAATGTGATCTTTTCTTAGAAATAATTTTGCCCATAATGCACTGTAAGGGCACAGCAGATGAGATTAATTTGCTCTAGACTCTCATGAGAGATCCCAATTCACTTCACTTAAAATAGAAGAAGTTAGAATGTTAGAATACTGTTAACTTAAAAAAAACTCAGAAAACATGTCAGTGACTGGTTTATAATGATTCAAATAGATTTGTTTTCAACATATTTACATTGCATGATGTGGAAAAATGCTTGCAGAGTTTTAAATAAATAGCCACGATAGCACAGTCTTTAAAATAGTGCACTTTTGTGAGTTTCAGGTCCAGTCTTCTTTCTACCTTTCTTCCTTGAGTCAGCCAAAGTATGTGTCCTAGCTTGTAAAGCTAAGCTGATTAATGAAATTGCTCTAAGTGGTTATCTTTGCTTTCAGGATGCAAAGGGCTTAATGTTTTTATGACTCTGTGAGAGCAAAAATACAGCTACAAATGACAGCACATTTTGGGTCTGAATTGTTTTATGACTACATTGGGTTTAAAATAAGAAAAAGAGCTAAAGGTACTTTGCTATGTTTGTTTACCTAGGCAAGAAACTTTCAAATCAAACCAAAATGATGTAAGTGAAAGGAACAGTAATTCCTAAAAAAAAATATTCTGATATTTCATTCAGCCCCAGACTAGTGCCCAGTGAAGAAGCTAATTATGACAGAAATGCAACAAAGGAGGATAAACATCTAAGTTATATATATATTTTTTGTTTGTTTTGTTTTTTTTTTTTGTTTTTTGTTTTTTTGTTTTTTTAGTGTAAGTACGGGGCTCTTATTACTGTGCATTTTATATACGTTATAGCAGTCTGATGGCTCAAATGGGTCTGTGGATCAACCCACCAGCTTCATTAACAAATTAAATAATTCAATTAAATAACTAATTTTCTAGGGAGGAAAATATACTCTGGGCAAAGAAAATGCTCCATTAATGGTGCACATGTCATTTAAACAATTCTTTACTGTTCTATGTTTTAGTATGCATTAATGAGTCACATTTATTTACAGATTTTTAAAGATACTCTTAGATTTGTAAGTCTTGTATTTACCTGTCTACAGAAAGTTCTCCATTTTTCAGTACTTTGCTTTTTACTTACTTCAGCTATTAGGGAGATTGATTGCTTTCTTGGATGTTAAACAATACGTTATTGCTGATTGTCAATACTTTGCTAATAAAGGAACAAAAGGTTACTGGCTGTTTTATTATGGGCTATTCACAAAAGAAACCTCTTATTTAGCTTCAGAAAACAAAAAAAAATTGAACATCATGAATACAGAAGACTGGATCATATGATGTCAATCTTAACTCCTCAGCTTTTCTGTCGATATAAAGTCAGCTACTGTACTATGTGATACATCTAAGCTCTGCTCCAGATCTTCTTCAGACACCTTTGTTGAGTAATATTAATGTAGCATCATTAAACAATGTTCAATAGGAACAAACAAAACCACAGATCACTCCACATTACAATAGACATGCTAATTGTAAATATGAATTATTTATCATACAACCTTAAATTTCTCAAAAAATTAATAAATACTCTACACAGTTGTGCTTAACCATGTGAATATATCCTGTTAACTGATGCATTAACAGAAGAAATACTACTGAAGATAGCACAAAATGCCTCACATGTAGCTTGAATTGTTTCATTCACTTCAAATTTAGTTGAATTAGCCTGGTTCTTCCTTTGTGACACAGTAGCAGACCTTGTTACAAATGCTACTTACAATAACCACATTTTTCTCAAAGTAAAAACTTGTTAATCTGCTTTTCTTCTGTAGGGACATGTCTGGACAATTCAAGAAAAAGCTGCTTAAAACAGCATTAATATTTTCAGAAAATAAATACATCTCCCATACTTTAGAGCATGGCCAACACATGAATAAAATTTGAAAATGCAGACACATTTGCAAAGTATTTAGTTTGGATAGGATGCGTTTGGGGGTTATACTAGAAAGAATAATGCTTGTTCCAGAGTTTTGCTGGTTTGGGACACTATTTTTTTTTTTTTTTTTTTTTTTTTTTTTTTTAGACAAAATAGGAAAGAGAAAATGTTCTGGGCATTCTGCTTACTCCAGACATTATTGTTGTTTCTTGGATCAGTTGTGACATTTAAGTGCAGGTTTTGAATTGTGTTGCATAGCAGGACTTGCTGCACTATTTGGCCGTGGTGTTCTGTGCTACATTTCCTTGTCACATACTATTACTAGAGTGACCATTTCTAAACAGGTTTAACTTTGGGCACTAAGAGCAATGCCAGTGAACATTGCATTGTACATCCTCGCTCACCGATTTCTCTTTTTAAACTGAGGCAAACTGCTTGCCTCATTTGCAGAAAGCTGCTACTACAGTTTATGCCACACACAGAGCTCTACAGTGTTTTGGTTTTGAACACAAATGTAATATTAGCATTTTTTTCTGAATACTGATATGCATTGAAGACCAGTCAGGATCTGCCTAGCACATCCCCTAACAGTTTGTATCTGGGTTGGCACTTTCCTTCTCCCCATCCTAGCTAATTCTCTGTTCTCCATATGTATTAACAATGCCATTAGAGATAGCCTCTATCAACTGTTCATTTTACACAGATCACATGATTAGCCTAGCCGCTATCTCATATTTCAAACCTTAGAACATGTTATGTAAGGTGTTTCAGCCCCCAATGAAACAGGCTAATTGACAACAATCTTATAATAAATAGTAGCAAATCCACCTTAGTTATTAGACATATCAGAAAGTATTTCCAGTGCTCAGACATTGAAAATACTAGATCCATTAGGACTCCCAGTACCTGTACCAGCAGAACAGAAACACCTACCCCTGGATTCATCAAATTCCATTCAGGAATAGTGCTATTCCTGCATTGAGTGGATTGTACGGATTGTGCCCGTGTAGAACACCAGTGCGATTTGCATATTAATGAAGGTGTACTGCTGTATTCTCCACACGGATATGATCCATGTATGAGCACAGTAAGTGTGCCCGAGCAGTGCTTGCACAGTACACACACACCCTGCACTCTAGATTTTCCGTACGGCAATTTCAAAGTAACTAACAGTGTCCATGGACACTGTTAGCATAACATAACAGTGTCCGTGGACCAAATACAGTAAAAACACACAAAAGCACAGCTCCCCACAATGGTCCAGCACAGATTATGTCCAGAATGGTATGCCAGTGTACATGCTGGCATACCAAATAAGTAAGTATGCTCCTGAGAGGAACATTTAAACCAATTCCCCCATGTATGTTGTACTTCTCTAGATGTCCTGCCCTAAGATCCAGAAACTAATGAGCATACCCCTACAGTAAATAAAAATAAAACACGTTTATTTTATTTTTTTCTGTCCCCAATAAAGTTTAAGCATAGCTGAGCAGGTGTGAGTGTCACGCAGATGTGTATAGTATAGCTGAAACATCCAAAGGAACTAAATAGAAACATGCAGCCAAAACAGTTAAGTGAAATAATGTAGTGGTTAGAGCATTAACTTAGCATGCATTCATTTACAGTTCAAGCCCCAATCCAGTCCATTCATTTTTTTATATGTGAAAACAGCAGTATAAGTATATTTTTTTATAAATAGGTAGTGAATAATATACATTTGTTAACCAGGGTAGTGTAGCAGGTCCAAATGTGATAAAGATAAGACACCCTTGATCACTATAAGTAAAAAACTAAGAGCTCTCATAAAATCATCCAAAGCAAATTTCGAGAGAAAAATAGCTAAAGACTCAAAAGACAATCATAAGGCCTTCTTTAGCTGTGTTAGAAACCTGGGAGGAAACTCCCAGATATGCCCAGAGCTAGTTCAAAATGATGTGAAGATTACTGATCCTACAGACATTGCCAACATACTGGCTGACAGGTTCAGTGCAAACTTCCCCCAAAAGGAGAGATATCTATACCAAACGCTTGCAGGCCCCCAAACATCCCCAGGCCCCAAGTGAGAACTGCTCTCTCCAAAGCAAAAAACACAGCATCCATGGGACCTGATGGTGTCCCCGGCTGTGTGCTCCACAAACTCAATGAGGAATTAAACCCACAGCTAGGACAGCTGTTTAATCAAAGTCTTACCTCTGGATACGTAGCCAGGGAGTGGCGCATTGCAACTGTGGTCCCACTTCACAAAGGCGGTGCCTCCACCGACCCTGGAAATTACCGGCCCATTAGCTTGACAAGCCTTATCTGCAAAGCCATGGAGAGGATCATAATGGACCTCATAAATAAAGACATAGGGAATTTGCAGACTTTGGATCCAACCCAGTTTGGCTTTGTCAAAGGCAGATCATGCCTTTTAAACTTGGTTGACCTTTTCAAAACAGTCACCAAAGCCATTGATGAGGGAAAGGCAGTCCATACAGCCTACCTCGATCTGGCTAAGGCCTTCGATACAATACCCCACTCGGGTATCATTGAAAAACTCATCAGCTTAAATGTCAACCCATACATCACAAGATGGGTTGCAAACTGGCTGAGTGACAGAACCCACAGGGTCAGAGTTGCTGGCGCCATGTCAGACTCAAAGCCTGTCACAAGTGGTGTCCCACAGGGCTCAGTCCTGGCCCACTCTTGTTTGGCATCTACTTTTCCGAAGTACGAGCAAACACAGGAGGGTTACGACTGACAAAGTTTGCAGATGACTGCAAACTGGGCGCCATAGTAGAAAACACATCTGACACAGATATCCTTCAGAAGGGTCTCACAGAAACGGATAACTGGTGCCAGAGCCACGCCTAAAGTTAAATGCCAAAAATGCATAGTCATACCCTTCGGAAAAACAAGGTTACCCCTAGCTACCAAATAGGTGGCAATCCACTGAGCACAGAAGAAGTTATCAGGGACCTGGGGACCCAGGTTGATAGTAGTCTGTCATTCGACACCCATGTAGCTAAATTAGTTAGGAAGACCTTCTACATTGCCCACCTTATCATGAAGGGATTCTCATCTAGATCAAGGGAGGTCATAGTCTCCCTTTACTCATCACTCATCAGACCAATGATTGAGTACAATGCCCCATTCGAATGTATCTGACCCGACACTTGCAGCAGCTGGAGAGGCCACAAAAGTTCCTCACCAAAAGGATAAAGGGTCTCAAAATCTGTCCTATGCTGCCCGACTGAAAGAACTCCAGCTCTATTCAGTCGCCACCGCTTGCTCAGAGGTGACCTTTGCCTAACATACAAGGCCATGTCAAACCCAGATTTGATGAATATGCTTCACCTCAAAAAATCTAGATCCATCAGAGCCACAAGGGCGGGAGACTTAAACCTTGACACGGCTATTAACAGGACGTGCTGGAGGGATAGATTCATCACCCAAAGACTCCCTATGCTGTGGAACAAAATCCCGGTACATGTGAGGCAGAGCACCTCGCTGGCCTTGTTCAAGAGAAATCTTGACCAATGGATGGGAGATCACAGATATACCCCAGGGATTACCTCAGTGTCACTGCTCGACAGAGGCACAGCAAAATAATGGGTATAGTTCCCCATACTAAAGGGGTGGCGTAAGCCACAAAATGATGGGCTAGGCTTGTAAATGCCCTCGGGCAGATAGCCTAGTATGAACCTATGAACCTATGAACCTATGTCAGTGTAGTACAGATGTGAAACCCCCATATAAACACAAGTGTCCTATACAGTATAGCCACAAAAGAATATAATGTAATGAAAGCACATAGGGGGATGTTAGGGAAGGGAAACATACATATCATAAGATGTCATTAAGAAGAAATCAACCCCACAATCCTGATAGTCCATAAAATGAAAGCTGAACAACGCTAAATTGTGCTCAGTTATGCTTAGCCTGAGCAAGCATTGCTTAAATTTGTATGCTTAGCAATAATTAGTGTAGCTAAGCAGATTTGCACACCAGTAAACAGTGTTTAGCATCTACCCCTTTAAGCAATACCTATCTGTGCTAAGTGGGTACTGTTTGCCTGTCATTTAGCTTAGCTCAGCATATTCAAAACTGTCCAATCACAGCAAAGTGCAGGAAATCAGCCCTATTTAGACCTTATAGGTGGGAATATAGCCCATTACCAGTTGTACCTCATCACTGCAGGCACTATGGCTGGTGTTGGTGAAGGTGTGCACTTTCGGGCACAGTGCTGGGGCATTCAGGAGTCCAGGGTCATGATTGGACTCCTAGTACAAAACCATGAAGGGAGATTCTTGCATGACCAGTACCAGGGCTCCCAATACAAAGCGGAGGCCAGGGACCATCTCTCACATCACCTCACCAGTGCCACTGGCATCCCTTGAACTGTTGAGTAGGTCCGGCACCACTTTGCTGACTTGAAG